>NC_142600.1:57475789-57750070 GCF_041222555.1 Hakea prostrata
ACTCGCAAAGGAATCCTAAGAAGTCAAGTAAGATCTTGGCAAACTTGAGAAGAAGGTCCTAAACAAGTATATACAACATATTAGGAAAGATCCCTAACAGAAAAGATACCAAAACATCCAACACAGACCAATTCTGGAGTTGCTGTACTCATTGGTCGAGTGGATTGGTCGACTGGTCCATCGACCAATCGATCGACCAATGCGAACGATAGCCAAAAAAAACAGAGTTTTAAGATATGAAATCCGAATTTGGTGGTTCAAAAGGGTACTAATCAAGGGGTAAACTACATCAGTAGTATTCTAACATATAGGGGACCTCAAAACACTAATCAAATCAAGACATCATGATCCAAGTTAGGAAACAAAAAGTTACCATAATTAGATCAACCATGGATCTTGATGAATTCGAAATAGAAATCAAAGACAAGAACAATAGGAGAATGGATCATTGCTTCAGGTAAAGGTATCATGAAAACATACTTAGATCTTCGAGGAAATAGGTCTAGAAGCATAAATCTAAATAAGGAAATAAAACCTACCATATATGTAACTACCATGATTCATGAAGAACCCATAGTATGGTAGAAGAGAACAACTAGAGATTGATAGATCATGGATCATGAAAAGAAAACACAGTAATTAACTACTAACATGATCAAAATAGAAGATCCGAGGAGATCAGAATTCAAATCAAAAGTTTAACAAGGTTAGATCATGGTTTGATCATGATTCCTTCAAAAGCTTGCAATGATCTTGGTTAAGATCATTGTTCTAGCCTCTAATCCTTAGGATGATCATGAGAACAAGTCCAGAGATGTTTGCAACAGAGAATGCAGCATCTCCTCAACTGTCTCAACTCAAAAAGGAAAGAAAATACAAAGATGGAGGAGAAGAAGAGAGAGTAGACATACCTTTTGATGCAAAAGGAAGAGTTTCGACGAAGATCCGTCAAGAAAACACCAAGGATGCAAGGGAGATGACTTGCAGAGGTCTTTGGTTCGTTCCAAAGAGTTTGGAGGCAGCAAATACGAAGTGGACTCAAGATTGGACTTAAATAGAGCAAGAAAAACCTAATTGCCAAAGACAGCACTCATTGGTCGAGTGGATTGGTCGACTGGCCCAGTCGACCAATCAGTCGACCAATGCTGACATCAAATCCAAAACAGGGAATTGAAGGCCCAGATCAAATCCAATCCTAAAGGGGTTTTGCACACACGTCAAGTGACTTACCTAATAGGTAGAAATGCCTTCAAACCAAGATAGAGAGCACTCCAAGTCCATCAACTAATCCGATCTTCATCAAGATTCAGTTTCCATAAATAGAACTTCATCATCAACTCTCATGGATTCAAAGCCAGACACCAAGTCCTCCACTGGGATGGCCCAAAGCTGACTTCTTACTTTACTCCGGGTCATCGGACCTACAAATAACAAGGTTCCCGGGTCAAGGTTAGGGCTGGGTTTTACACTCATGATCTTCCTAAGGATTAATGGCTAATGCAATGATCTTAACCATGATCATTGCAAGCTTTTGAAGGAATCATGATCAAATCATGATCTTGTCTTTGTTCATCTTTTGATTTGAATTCTGATCTTCTTAGATCTACTATTTTGATCATGTTAGTAGTCAATTGCTGTGTTTTCTTTTCATGATCCATGATCTATCAATCTCTAGTTGTTTCTCTTCTACCATACCATGCTTTCTTCATGAATCATGATAGTTACATATATGGTAGGTTTTGTTTCCTTATTTAGATTTATGCTCTTAGGTCTATTTTCTTGAAGATCTAAGGATGCTCTCCATGATATCTTTATCTGAATCAATGATTCATTCTCCTATTGTTCTTGTCTATGATTTCTATCTTGAATTCTTCAAGAACCATGATTGATCTAATTATGGTAACTTTTTGTTTCCTAATTTGTATCTTGATGACTTGATTCGATTAGTGTTTTGAGGTCCCCTATATGTTAGGATACTACTAATGTAGTTTACCCCTTGATTAGTACCCTTTTGAACCACCAAATTCGGATTTTATATCTTAAAACTCTGATTTTGTAGGCTACTGTCTTCATTGGTCGACTGATTGGTCGACTGGGGCAGTAGACTAATCCAATCGACCAATGAGTACAACAACTCCAGAATTGGTTTGTTTTGGATGTTTTGGTATCTTTTCTGTTAGGGATCTTTCCTAATATGTTGTATACACTTGTTTAGGACCTTCTTCTCAAGTTTGTCAAGATCTTACTTGATTTCTTAGGATTCCTTTGCGAGTTATAAAAGGTAAGGATGGTTACTTCTTTAACAACATAAATTGCATATCTTAGTTTCTATATTTGAATCTTGTTAATTTATTTCTTTAATTAGATTCTTATAATGTTATACTACTGTGGTACTGTCTTGATATCAGTAGCATTACTTATTTATATTGAATTGACTCATGTATGATTTACTTACCAGTTATATACAAGTTGATTGTAATTATTGATTTCTTTCCATATATGAAGTTACCATATATGTGATGTTATGAATTGATGCTTGTGTATGCTTAAGTATGGTTTGGAAAGGAGAGGTGTCCTTTTGACACTTCTGTCCTTGGACTACTACGGGATTATTATGGGATGTTTCTGGAGATGCCCTCTGGACACCTTCCTAAACTGTTGGATGACATATCTAGGACTGTCTAGTAGTGTTTGGCTAGGATGTCCCGTTATGTCATACCCTAATCGGAGGGGTATTGAGACCGAACGACCCGTGGTAGCAATGGGGATTCATGGGCGCTCAAGACCGGTAACCAACCCGTGAGAGGACAGAAATCACATTGTGGGGGCCATTTATTGGTAGGGTTGCATATGGATAGACTTGGGCTCACGGGCGCTTAAGACCGGTAACCAACCCGTGAGAGGACGTGAGAGCTTCCCGTTTACCATATGTGGATAACCAGTAGGGTTGATGAGTCCGTAGTCAGGGACTATGAGGACTCTAGTGTGAAGGATACCGGAAAGGATCGTCAGGGACGAGGAATGGACGTATCTGGATCTGACTTGATGTAACTAAGTAGAAGACTTGCATTTGGCTAGGCTTAACCCTGACATATGCCGGTACTTAGACCAATGGTTATGTGAGAGAGCGGTGACCTATACCCCCAGCCATGGAATGTCCCGAGGGATGCCGGACCCATTACCAACTGATGATGAGTGATTGAGACTTTCCTAAAGAAGTACGGTGCTATGACTTAAAGCATGTCTGCCAATAGAGACCAGCATATATAGAGTTAGATTCATACATTCATTGTTTGTCTCATGCCATATTGCATCTATGTTTGTTTTGTAATCCTGCCATTTATGTTATTATGGATTTAACTGCCTATCTGAGTTTCTTTGAAACTCATTCCTTTATTGTACAATGTTTGTTAGACTATTCTCCAGGTTTTGAATATCATGACGGCTCGTATGAAGAAGCGCAAGGAGAAGAGGCATATCTCCAGGAAGGTGATTGCGGTTACGACAATTACACTGAAGATTCCGCGAGTGGTTATGCTCCGTACGATGCTTAGTCCGACCATAGAGTGGAAGCGCCCTTGTGCCGCTTATGAGATTTATACTTATAGGGATATTGTTTATAAGATTGAGAACAATTTAGTTACCTATTGTACCTGCTATTGGGATTAGATTCTATCCTGTTTATTCTCTTTTAGAACTACTTTTCCGCTGGTTGTAGAGTGGGATTTCGCCTCACTTTACTTATCTGATTTAGACACTCTGATTATATTTAGTACTTTGATTTATATATGATTCATTCTTTCCTTATTTGGATCTATGGTTTATCTTTCGCACTTTTATTATTATTGTTCATGATTATGTTATTGTTTATGTGGGAGGTTGATTACTTGATACCTGATCTTCGGGCTGTGGATCACACTCTCGGGTATGCCAGATAGGGTACCGGCTGGGAGGAGGTGACAGATTGGTATCAGAGCCCAAGGTTCGAGGAAATCCTAACCATAAAAGACAATAACTGAACATTCCTGAGTCATAGATCTGAAATGACTCCTCTACTCTTAGAAGTGAATAATAGAACACTTGGATTAGAAACTTAACCTATGAAGCATAACAGAACATTTCCGAATAACATACCATAATTACACTTAAACAAATGTCACTAATGCAAATAAAAGAAAGGTGCATAATATACAATAATTAAGTGAAACAAAATGAACTTCATTAATTTCAAAAGCTTTTACAACGATTACATCTGAAATGCATAAATGAAAATCCTAGGGTACAGTCTATCTAGGTGATCTTCTTTGATCTCTGTATGCTCTGAAATCCTCCGCTAGCTGAGTCACCTGATGCTTTATCCTATCCTGTCGTGACTCCATCCTCTCATACATCTGCTCCTGTCTGACCTCCATCCTCTCTAGCATGGAAGTCATCAATCTCATCTGTGCCCCAAGATCTGAAGTCTCTGGAACTGCATGAGAAGGGCCACCTGCCTCGAAGTGTGATGAAGGAAACTCGTGATGCACTGGCTCAGCCTCGTGCATCTCTGTATCGTCTCCGGCCTGATCATCACTATTAGGACCGATATCCTCTCCTCCATCCTCTGACTCCTGATCCTCATCCTCTGACTCCTCATCATCCTCACCCTCCGGACCAGGAGATCTCTCGGATCGCTGCAGTCTCATCTCGACGAATGGTCCGAGTCCCGATGACATATCCCGTGAACCAGTGTCCACCGGTGTATCCTCGAAACTCGCGCCCGAAATGCCCGAAGATCAAGGTCGGTAGCCTCCCATAGCAAAGGTTCCGCATGCTAGGCCGCAGAACCAAGTCCAGCATGACCTGCTGAATGATGTAGGAGAGATCGATTTCGAAGCCCATGTAGATACGGTAGATGACTAAGGCCTCCATCACTGTGACCCGATGGTGATGTCCGGCCTTCGGCATAATGTTTCAGCCGACTATGCGACCGATAATCCGTGCAGAATCCATCATCCGTCCGGTAGTCCACGGAGTGAAGCATCGACGACTATCCCATAGTGTAGAGCATATCTCGCGTAGCTCGTACGGCATCAGATAGCTGTCCAAATCTGCTCCTGTAGGTATCCACACACACTGCTGTGGATAGTAAGGAACCCTGCAAGATCTCAGCCCGGTGCTCGGGTGGAAAAGCGAATCTGAGTCTGGAAGACCCTGCTCCTGAGGACAAGTCTAAGTGGATGTCCTTGACCTCGAGCCTCCTCTGTGTAGGTAAGGTTGCTGAAGAACAACCTCACTAGCTCCGAGTATACCGGCAGATCCTCAGTGAAGAGATGTGTCCACTGCAACGTGTCGAATCTCTGCCGAATCCTAAAGACTCTGAGCTGGCGTAGGTGAAGCAGACGTCCCAACTCGATGTTACAGTAACTGAAGTAGGCCTCGTACAGAAACTCGGCCTGAGGTGTGTCGAACATGTCCGGTCTCCGAACCTCCTGTCTAGGCTCTGAAGGAACCTGACCTCTGCCCCTAAGTGCCCCTACTATGCGACCACGACCTCTACCTCGTCCTCGCCCTCCCCTTTGCATAGTGTGTATCTGAGAAAGAGACAAGAGACATTTCCAGTTAGTGCTACTTTAAGATTTGAGCCAAAAGGGTATTTTCGTAATTTTTTGAAAAATTTCAAATTTGGGGAAAATTTGATTTGAACATACTAGCATGTGCGCAATACTTGGAATTTCATGTCTATGAAGTTGGTTTGAAGAAAATCGATCGAAAACTTGAATTAAAGCGAAAAATTTAGCAAGAAGGAAAATTTGGGGATTTTGCAATTTAGGTCAAAATTGGATTTTTGAAAAGTAGAAATTGGTTAAATCAAATTTTATGGACCTATCTACAATATCATCTTGAGCATATAGCATTTGATTTCGTGCGGAAATTTCAAGCGGTTTGTGAGAAAACGAAAAGTTTCTAGAGTTAACAATTTCGGTATGAAAACGTTGCGAGATGAACACCAATATGTTAGAACTTGTTGTCTATGCATGACATTGTGTTTGAAACCTAAGGAATATGTTTCTAAGCATTCCTAAGCATGATTTCTAGCATTGGATACAAGCGAAGCATGGTTTTGATTGAAATGCAAGCATGAGAAGATGAAAATGGAAGAAAGAATGAAAGATTTACCTTGTTTGTGATGGTTGTGTGTTGAAGTGTTGTTGTTGAAGCACCAAAACACCTCAAGAGCACTTGGAAGAACCTTTGGAGACTTTCCCTAGAGCTCTCTCACCTTTGAAAGAGGATAAAATGAAGTTGGAATGTGGAAATGAGGCTTATAATGCGAATTTTCGCATTCTGTCTTGATTGGTCGACTCATTGGTCGACTGGGTCAGTCGACCAATCACTCGACCAATGGTCACAGAGACCTCATTTGCTGTTGAATTTTTGGAAAATGTGATTTTTGCCTTATGGATTATTGTTTGATGACTATATAGATATATTTAAGCATGATTTAAGTTTTCAAATCATTTGGACTTGTGGTTTATGTTGAAACTTCGAAATTCGGTATTTTGATGTTCTCAGTTTTTGCAGAATGGTTACTCTGAGAAGTGGGCGTGGTGAATCCAGTGGTCAAGGAGGTGGTGAAATACCTCAGGGAGATGGTGAAATACCTCATGGAGGTGGTGAAATACCTCATGGAGGTGGTGAGATACCTAATGTTGATCAGGGTACCCATGAGATACCCGGTGCCCCGAATGTTGGAAGCTTCCGTGATATTGCCAATATTATGGGCAATATGATGCAGTAGCAAGCAGCTCAGTTCAACCAGATGTTGGTGGGTTTCATGACTCTGCATAATGAGACTCGAACTGGTGCCAATGTGAATCCTCATGCCGCAGTCCTGAATGCGGGAGGTTTAGCTGGAACTCCTCATACTCGCCTGATGGAGAGTTTTCTGAAGATGCAAGTACCCACTTTCACTGGAGTTACCAAGGATCCCTTGTTTCCTAACAAGTGGCTTCGTGAGTTGGAGAAGGCTTTTCGACATCTGCAATGCTCGGAAGCACAGAAGATTCTGTTCGCTGAACGAAGTTGCAACAAGAAGTTGATGCATGGTGGACCTCCACTCGGCCTGTTTTGGAAGGTTTGCATGCAGGAGTTGTAACTTGGGAGTTGTTCAAAGAGGCTTTTTGCTTGAATTATTTCCCCGAGGTGGTGAAAGATGCGAAGGAAGCTGAGTTTATGGTTCTCACACAAGGATCCTTGTCTGTGTTGGAGTACCAACAGAAGTTTGAGGAGCTTCATATCTTTGCTCCAGATTCTCTGAAGGTCGATCTCGCCAAAGCAAAGAAGTTCTTCAAAGGACTGCGCCCTGCCATTAAAACTTATCTCACAGTCCAGCCTATAGTGAGCTATGCTCAAGTGGTGCAGAACTCGAAGAAGTTGGAAGAAACAGAGAAGGAGAGTGCACGTGTGCAAAGGCCCTGGCAGCCAAGGAACCCTGGGTTGGTGGATCGTAATGATCGGCGTTTTGTGAGACCTACACCCTACCCCACTCCTACTTTTCAGCCTAGGAGTGTAGGTCAGAACTCGGGTTTTCAGCAGCCCGGCCAGTTCAGACAGTATGGCGGAAACTGACCTCCAGTGTGTGCAAGTGCTAGGCCTGTGAATGCGAATCCTAGGCCTTTTGTTCAGAAGCCCTCTGTTGCAGCTACCCCAGTTGGACCCAGCAATCCTGTTTGCTTTTACTGCAAGCAAGTTGGTCATTTCTCTCGTGCCTGTCCGAAGCGGCCTGTCCAGCAGCTTGCTCTAGTGGTGAAGAGTGCTCCTACTCCTCCCTCTGGTAGAGTGTTCAGTATTTCCAGTGCTGAGCAGGATCCAAGCCATGAAGTGATTACAGGTACATTGTTAGTTGCTTCTATTTCTGCATTTGTCTTATTTGATACGGGTGCATCTCATTCGTTCATGTCATCTGCAATCATCAAGAAGACTGACCTAATCCCTGAGAAGTTGTCTAGTTGTTTATTGATTAGTACACCTACTGGTCCCGTTGTGAAACTAGATAAGGGGTTATCTAAATGTCCTGTGTTGATTGGTGAGAAGAACTTGGAAGCCAATTTTGTACTTCTTGATATGAAGGACTTCGATGTTATTTTGGGAATTGATTGGTTAACAGCCCACAAAGCTGTGTTTCTTTGTTCCTCAAAGAAGATTCAGTTCCATATTTGTGGAAGTCCGGTCTTAGAATTTCATGGTGAGAAGAGAAGGGTTTGTAAGAAGGTGCTGTCTGTGACCGATGCAAGTCTATGCCCTAGTGGATGATGCTTCATCTGAAGGCAAGGGTATAGTGGAGAAAAGAGTCGATGAAGTCAGGGTTGTCTGTGACTTTGTTGATGTCTTCCTTGATGATCTATCGGGAGTGCCTCCAGACAGGGATGTCGAGTTTTCTATTGATCTCGTCCCTGGTGCCGCTCCGGTGTCTAAAGCTCCGTATAGGATGGCTCCTACTGAGTTGAAAGAGTTGCAAAACCAGTTGAATGAGCTCATTGATAGAGGTTTCGTACAACCTAGTGTATCACCTTGGGGAGCTCTGGTCTTGTTTGTCAAGAAGAAAGACGGTAGTATGCGCCTGTGCATCGACTACCGTGAGTTGAATAAGCTGACTATCAAGAATAGATACCCGCCGCGAGAATTGATGATCTCTTCGATCGGTTAAAAGGTGCGATTGTGTTCTCAAAGATTGACTTAAGATCCGGATATCACCAATTGAAAGTGAAGTCTAGTGATATCTTCAAGACAGCTTTCCGAACACGGTATGGCCACTACGAGTTTAGGGTCATGCCCTTCGGATTGACCAATAGCTCCTGCGGTGTTCATGGACCTCATGAACCGAGTATTTCACGATGTGCTTGATAAGTTTGTGATTGTGTTCATCGACGACATCTTGATCTATTCGAAGAGCGAAGAAGAGCATGCGAGCCATCTAAGTTTCACTTTGCAAAGATTGCGAGAAAAGAAGTTGTACGCCATGTTTAGCAAATGTGATTTCTGGCTTAAGAGAGTAGTATTCCTTGGCCATGTGGTTTCAGCCGAAGGTATTCGTGTCGATCCTGAAAAAGTCCAAGCTGTGGCTGATTGGGAAAGACCGAAGTCGGTAACGGAAATAAGAAGTTTTCTTGGATTGGCGGGTTACTACAGAAGGTTTATTGAGAACTTTTCTCGGTTGGCTGCTCCTATGACTAAGTTGACCAGGAAAGAAGAGAAGTTTGTTTGGTCTGACGCCTGTGAGAAGAATTTCCAAGAGTTGAAAGATAGATTGACAAGTGCCCCGGTTTTGACTATACCCGATAGTTCCGGTGGTATGACAGTTTTTACCGATGCGTCAAAGATTGGATTTGGTTGCGTACTGATGCAACATGGCAAGGTCGTAGCCTATGCTTCTCGGAAATTGAAAGATTATGAGCGGAATTACCCCACTCAAGATCTAGAACTTGCCGATGTTGTCTTTGCTTTGAAGATTTGGAGACATTACCTCTACGGTGAGAAGATTGCCATTTTCACGGATCATAAGAGTTTGAAATACTTCTTTACCCAAAAGGAGTTGAACATGAGACAAAGGAGATGGTTGGAACTAGTCTCTGATTATGATTGTGATTGTGATATTCAGTATCACCCTGGGAAGGCAAACGTTGTTGCTGATGCTCTTAGTAGGAAGAACCAGAAGAAGACTTTGGATTTGAATGCTTTGAGTTTACCATTGTGGTCTTCTATTGAGAGTTTTGATTTGGAGATTGTCCCTGAGAATTCTGATTTTATTCTTTCTACCATGACGGCAAGATCTGGCCTTAGAGATAAGATTGTTGCTCTGCAAGAGTTCGATCAAGAACTTTTGGTAAAAGTTGAGAAGATTTCTTCGAATCCTGAGTCGGACCCCGACTTAGGTATATCCATGGATGGTGCTTTATTGTTTAGAGGAAGACTGTGTGTAAAACCCAGCCCTAACCTTGACCCGGAAACCTTGTTATTTGTAGGTCCAGTGACCCGAAGTAAAGTAAGAAGTCAGCTTTGGGCCATCCCAGTGGAGGACTTGGTGTCTGGCTTTGAATCCATGAGAGTTGATGATGAAGTTCTATTTATGGAAACTGAATCTTGATGAAGATCGGATTAGTTGATGGACTTGGAGTGCTCTCTATCTTGGTTTGAAGGCATTTCTACCTATTAGGTAAGTCACTTGATATGTGTGCAAAACCCCTTTAGGATTGGATTTGATCTGGGCCTTCAATTCCCTGTTTTGGAATTCTTTGTCTGCATTGGTCGACTGATTGGTCGACTGGACCGATCGACCAATCCACTCGACCAATGGGTCCTGTCTTTGGCAATTAGGTCTTGCTTGCTCTATTTAAGTCCAATCTCGAGTCTACTTCGTATTTGCTGCCTCCAAACTCTTTGGAACGAACCAAAGACCTCTGCAAGTCATCTCCCTTGCATCCTTGGTGATTTTTTGACGGATCTTCGTCAAAACTCTTCCTTTTGCATCAAAGGTATGTCTACACTCTCTTCTTCTCCTCCATCTCTGTTTTTCTTTCCTTTTTGAGTTGAGACAGTAGAGGAGATGCTGCATTCTCTGTTGCAAACATCTCTGGACTTGTCTCTCATGATCATCCTAAGGATTAATGGCTAAAACAATGATCTTAACCATGATCATTGCAAGCTTTTGAAGGAATCATGATCAAACCATGATCTAGTCTTTGTTTAACTTTTGATTTGAATTCTGATCTCCTTGGATCTTCTATATTGATCATGTTAGTAGTCAATTGCTGTGTTTTCTTTTCATGATCCATGATCTATCAATCTCTAGTTGTTTCTCTTCTACCATACCATGTTTTCTTCATGAATCATGATAGTTACCTATATGGTAGGTTTTGTTTCCTTATTTAGATTTATGCTTTTAAGCCTATTTCCTTGAAGATCTAAGTATGCTTTTCATGATACCTTTACCTGAAGCAATGATCCATTCTCCTATTGTTCTTGTCTTTTATTTCTATCTTGAATTCTTCAAGATCCATGGTTGATTTAATTATGGTAACTTTTTGTTTCCTAATTTGGATCTTGATGGCTTGATTCGATTAGTGTTTTGAGGTCCCCTATATGTTAGGATACTACTGATGTAGTTTACCCCTTGATTAGTACCCTTTTGAACCACCAAATTCGGATTTTATATCTTAAAACTCTGTTTTTTTTAGGCTACTGTCTGCATTGGTCGACTGATTGGTCGATTGGACCAGTCAACCAATCCACTCGACCAATGAGTACAGCAACTCTAGAATTGGTCTGTGTTGGATGTTTTGGTAACTTTTCTGTTAGGGATCTTTCCTAATATGTTGTATACACTTGTTTAGGACCTTCTTCTCAAGTTTGCCAAGATCTTGATTTCTTAGGATTCCTTTGCAAGTTATAAAAGGTAAGGATGGTTACTTCTTAAACAACATAAATTGCATATCTTAGTTTCTATATTTGAATCTTGTTAATTTATTTCTTTAATTAGATTCTTATAATGTTATACTACTGTGGTACTATCTTGATATCAGTAGCGTTACTTATTCATATTGAATTGACTCATGTATGATTTACTTACCAATTATATACAAAGTGATTGTAATTATTGATTTCTTTCCATATATGAAGTTACCATATATGTGATGATATGAATTGATGCATGTGTATGCTTAAGTATGGTTTGGAAAGGAGAGGTGTCCTTTTGACACTTCTGTCCTTGGACTACTACGGGAATATTATGGGATGTTTCCGGAGTTGCCCTCTGGACACCTTCCTAAACTGTTGGATGACATATCTTGGATTGTCTAGTAGTGTTTGGCTAGGATGTCCTGTTATGTCAGACCCTAATCGGAGGGGTATTGAGACCGAACGACCCGTGGTAGCAATGGGGATTCATGGGCGCTCAAGACCGGTAACCAACCCGTGAGAGGACAGGAATCACATTGTGGGGGCCATTTATTGGTAGGGTTGCATATGGTTAGACTTGGGCTCACGGGCGCTCAAGACCGGTAACCAACCCGTGAGAGGACGTGAGAGCTTCCCGTTTACCATATGTGGATGATCAATAGGGTTGATGAGTCCGTAGTCAGGGACTATGAGGACTCTAGTGTGAAGGATACCGGAAAGGATCGTCAGGGACGAGGAATGGACGTATCTGGATCTGACTTGATGTAACTAAGTAGAAGACTTGCATTTGGCTAGGATTTACCCTGACATGCGCCAGTACTTAGACCAATGGTGATGTGAGAGAGTGGTGACCTATACCCCCAGCCATGGAATGTCCCGAGGGATGCCGGACCCATTACCAACTGATGATGAGTGATTGAGACCTTCCTAAAGAAGTACGGTGCTATGACTTAAAGCATGTCTGCCAATAGAGACTAGCATATATAGAGTTAGATTCATTCATTCATTGCTTGTCTCATACCATATTGCATTTATGTTTGTTCTGAAATTCTGCCATTTATGTTATTATGGATTTAACTGCCTTACTGAGTTTCTTTGAAACTCATTGCTTTATTGTACAATGTTTGTTAGACTATTCTGCAGGTACTGAATATTATGACGGCCCCTATGAAGAAGCGCAAGGAGAAGAGGCATATCTCCAGGAAGGTGATTGCGGTTACAACAATTACACTGAAGATCCCGCGAGTGGTTATGCTCCGTACGATGCTTAGTCCAACCATTGAGTGGAAGCGCCCTTGTGCTGTTTATGAGATTTATACTTATAGGGATGTTGTCTATAAAGTGGAGAACAATTTAGTTACCCATTGTACTTGCTACTGGGATTAGATTTTGTCTTGCTTATTCTCTTTTAGAACTACTTTTCCGCTGGTTGTAGAGTGGGATTTTGACTCACTTTACTTATCTGTTTTAGACACTCTGATTTTATCTAGTACTCTGATTTATATATGATTCATTCTTTCCTTATTTGGATCTATGGTTTATCTTCCGCACTTTTATTATTATTGTTAATGATTATGTTATTGTTTATGTGGGAGGTTGATTACTCGATACCTGATCTTCGGGCTGTGGATCACACTCTCGGGTATGCCAGGGATAGGGTACCGGCTGGGAGGATGTGACATGATTGGTATCGAGCCCAAGGTTCGAGGAAATCCTAACCACAAAAGACAATAACTGAACATTCCTGAGTCATTGATCTGAAATGACTCTTCTACTCTTAGAAATGAATAATAGAACACTTGGATTAGAAACTTAACCTATGAAGCATAACAGAACATTTCCGAATAACATACCATAATTATACTTAAACAAATGTCACTAATGCAAAGAAAAGAAAGGTGCATAATATACAATAATTAAGTGAAACAAAATGAACTTCATTAATTTCAAAAGTTTTTACAGCGATTACATCTGAAATGCATAAATGAAAATCCTAGGGTACAGTCTATTTAGGTGATCTTCTCTGATCTCTGTATGCTCTGAACTCCTCCGCTAGCTGAGTCACCTGATGCTCTATCCTATCCTGTCGTGACTCCATCCTCTCGTAGATCTGCTCCTGTCTGACTTCCATCCTCTCTAGCATGGAAGTCATCGATCTCATCTGTGCCCCAAGATTTGAAGTCTTTGGAACTGCATGTGAAGGGCCACCTGCCTCGAAGTGTGATGAAGGAAACTCGTGATGCACTGGCTCAGCCTCGTGCATATCTGTATCATCTCCGGCCTGATCATCACTATCAGTGCTATGGTAGATATGATAAGAGAAAGGATTAAGTCTGCTCAGTCAAGACAGAAATCTTATGCTGATAAGAGGAGGACCGATTTGGAATTTCAAGTTGGAGAGAAAGTTTTCTTGAAGGTTTCACCAATGAAGGGTGTGATGAGATTTAATGTTAAGGGAAAGCTTAGCCCTCGTTTCATTGGACCTTTCGAGATTTTGGAAAAGGTTGGACCTGTTGCGTATCTATTAGCATTACCTCCGCCTCTTGCTGGTGTTCACAATGTGTTTCACATTTCGATGCTTCGGAAATATATAGAGAATCCGGAACACATTTTGCAGCAAGCACCTGAAGGACTTAGTGCTGATTTGATCTACGATGAAGAGCCGGCCAAAATCTTGGATAAGAAGGACAAGCAGCTGCGGAATCGCACCATCCCTTTTGTGAAGATTCGGTGGAAGAACCATACCCCTGAAGAAGCTTCTTGGGAGAAGGAAGAAGATATGAAGGAGAAGTTTCCTTACCTCTTTGGAAGCACAGGTACGCTTTCAATTTCGAGGACGAAATTTCTGTAGGGGGGGAGAATGTAAAACCCAACCCTAACCTTGACCCGGAAACCTTGTTATTTGTAGGTCCAGTGACCCGAAGTAAAGTAAGAAGTCAGCTTTGGGCCATCCCAGTGGAGGACTTGGTGTCTGGCTTTGAATCCATGAGAGTTGATGATGAGGTTCTATTTATGGAAATTGAATCTTGATGAAGATCGGATTAGTTGATGGACTTGGAGTGCTCTCTATCTTGGTTTGAAGGCATTTCTACCTATTAGGTAAGTCACTTGATATGTGTGCAAAACCCCTTTAGGATTGGATTTGATCTGGGTCTTCGATTCCCTATTTAGGAGTTCTGAACTGATTGGTCGACTGGACCAGTCGACCAATCCACTCGACCAATGGGTTCTGTCTTTGGCAATTAGGTCTTGCTTGCTCTATTTAAGTCCAATCTTGAGTCTACTTCGTATTTTCTGCCTCCAAACTCTTTGGAACGAACCAAAGACCTCTGAAAGTCATCTCCCTTGCAAACTTGGTGTTTTTCTTGACGGATCTTCGTCAAAACTCTTCCTCTTGCATCAAAGGTATGTCTACACTCTCTTCTTCTCCTCCATCTCTGTTTTTCTTTCCTTTTTGAGTTGAGACAGTAGAGGAGATGCTGCATTCTCTGTTGCAAACATCTCTGGACTTGTCTCTCATGATCTTCCTAAGGATTAATGGCTAATGCAATGATCTTAACCATGATCATTGCAAGCTTTTGAAGGAATCATGATCAAATCATGATCTTGTCTTTGTTCATCTTTTGATTTGAATTCTGATCTTCTTAGATCTACTATTTTGATCATGTTAGTAGTCAATTGCTGTGTTTTCTTTTCATGATCCATGATCTATCAATCTCTAGTTGTTTCTCTTCTATCATACCATGCTTTCTTCATGAATCATGATAGTTACATATATGGTAGGTTTTGTTTCCTTATTTAAATTTATGCTCTTAGGTCTATTTTCTTGAAGATCTAAGTATGCCTTCCATGATATCTTTATCTGAATCAATGATTCATTCTCCTATTGTTCTTGTCTATGATTTCTATCTTGAATTCTTCAAGAACCATGATTGATCTAATTATGGTAACTTTTTGTTTCCTAATTTGTATCTTGATGACTTGATTCGATTAGTGTTTTGAGGTCCCCTATATGTTAGGATACTACTAATGTAGTTTACCCCTTGATTAGTACCCTTTTGGTGGTAAACTTTTTGTTTCCTAATTTGTATCTTGATGACTTGATTCGATTAGTGTTTTGAGGTCCCCTATATGTTAGGATACTACTAATGTAGTTTACCCCTTGATTAGTACCCTTTTGAACCACCAAATTTGGATTTTATATCTTAAAAGTCTGATTTTGTAGGCTACTGTCTTCATTGGTCGACTGATTGGTCGACTGGGGCAGTAGACCAATCCAATCGACCAATGAGTACAACAACTCCAGAATTGGTCTGTTTTGGATGTTTTGGTATCTTTTCTGTTAGGGATCTTTCCTAATATGTTGTATACACTTGTTTAGGACCTTCTTCTCAAGTTTGTCAAGATCTTACTTGATTTCTTAGGATTCCTTTGCAAGTTATAAAAGGTAAGGATGGTTACTTCTTTAACAACATAAATTTCATATCTTAGTTTCTATATATGAATCTTGTTAATTTATTTCTTTAATTAGATTCTTATAATGTTATACTACTGTGGTACTGTCTTGATATCAGTTGCATTACTTATTTATATTGAATTGACTCATGTATGATTTACTTACCAGTTATATACAAGTTGATTGTAATATTGATTTCTTTCCATATATAAAGTTACCATATATGTGATGTTATGAATTGATGCTTGTGTATGCTTAAGTATGGTTTGGAAAGGAGAGGTGTCCTTTTGACACTTCTGTCCTTGGACTACTACGGGAATATTATGGGATGTTTCCGGAGATGCCCTCTAGACACCTTCCTAAACTGTTGGATGACATATCTAGGACTGTCTAGTAGTGTTTGGCTAGGATGTCCCGTTATGTCAGACCCTAATCGGAGGGGTATTGAGACCGAACGACCCGTGGTACCAATGGGGATTCATGGGCGCTTAGGACCAGTAACCAACCCATGAGAGGACAGGAATCACATTGTGGGGGCCATTTATTGGTAGGGTTGCATATGGATAGACTTGGGCTCACGGGCGCTTAAGACCGGTAACCAACCCGTGAGAGGACGTGAGAGCTTCCCGTTTACCATATGTGGATAACCAGTAGGGTTGATGAGTCCGTAGTCAGGGACTATGAGGACTCTAGTGTGAAGGATACCGGAAAGGATCGTCAGAGACGAGGAATGGACGTATCTGGATCTGACTTGATGTAACTAAGTAGAAGACTTGCATTTGGCTAGGCTTAACCCTGACATGCGCCGGTACTTAGACCAATGGTTATGTGAGAGAGCGGTGACCTATACCCCCAGCCATGGAATGTCCCGAGGGATGCCGAACCCATTACCAACTGATGATGAGTGATTGAGACTTTCCTAAAGAAGTATGGTGCTATGACTTAAAGCATGTCTGCCAATAGAGACCAGCATATATAGAGTTAGATTCATACATTCATTGTTTGTCTCATACCATATTGCATCTATGTTTGTTTTGTAATCCTGCCATTTATGTTATTATGGATTTAACTGCCTTACTGAGTTTCTTTGCAACTCATTCCTTTATTGTACAATGTTTGTTAGACTATTCTCCAGGTTCTGAATATCATGACGGCTCGTATGAAGAAGCGCAAGGAGAAGAGGCATATCTCCAGGAAGGTGATTGCGGTTACGACAATTACACTGAAGATTCCGCGAGTGGTTTTGCTCCGTACGATGCTTAGTCCGACCATAGAGTGGAAGCGCCCTTGTGCCGCTTATGAGATTTATACTTATAGGGATATTGTCTATAAGATTGAGAACAATTTAGTTACCTATTGTACCTGCTATTGGGATTAGATTCTATCCTGTTTATTCTCTTTTAGAACTACTTTTCCGCTGGTTGTAGAGTGGGATTTCGCCTCACTTTACTTATCTGATTTAGACACTCTGATTATATTTAGTACTCTGATTTATATATGATTCATTCTTTCTTTATTTGGATCTATGGTTTATCTTGCGCACTTTTATTATTATTGTTCATGATTATGTTATTGTTTATGTGGGAGGTTGATTACTCGATACCTGATCTTTGGGCTGTGGATCACACTCTCGGGTATGCCAGATAGGGTACCGGCTGGGAGGATGTGACAAGAGTAGTATGGGATATTTCCAATGTTGCCCTTTGACACTTTCCCGGATTATTGGTTGTCATACCTAGGACTTGTCTAGTAGTGTTTGGCTAGGATTTTCCTTGTTATATCAGACCCGATTCGGAAGGGTATTGAGACCGAACGACCCGTGGTAGCAATGGGGTATCATGGGCCCTCAAGACCGGTAACCAACCCGTGAGGGGACATGAATCACATTGTGGGGGCCATGTATGGGTAGAGTTGCATATGGATAGACTTGGGCTCATGGGCGTTCAAGACCGGTAATCAACTCGTGAGAAGGCATGAGAGCTTCCCGTTTAGTATATGTGGATGACCTATACGGTTGATGAGTCCGTAGTCTGGGACTATGCTGACTCTAGTGGAAAGAATACTGGAAAGGATCGCCTGGGGCGAGGAATGGACGTATCTGGACCTGAGTTGATATTACTAAGTAGAAGACTTGCATTGGGCTAGGCTTTACCCTGACATGCGCCAATACGTAGACCAATGGTGATGTGAGAGAGCGGTGACCTAAACCCCTAGCCATGGAATGTCCTGAGGGATGCCTTAACCAACTACCATCGGCAGAGCCCAAGATGCCTAGATGGCTGAGGGAGAGTGATTGACCTTCCCAAAGAAGTATGGTGCTATGACTTAAAGCATGTTCGCCTATAGAGACCAGCATATCTAGAGTTAGACTCATACATGCATTGTCTGTCTCATATCATATATTTGTTTATGTTATCATGTTATTTGTGTTGCTATGGAATAACTTGCCTTGCTGAGTTTCTTTTGAAACTCACTCCTTTTGTACAATATCTTTTATTAGATTATTCTGTAGGCCCTGATGGCTATGAAGCGCAATATGAGAAAGCGCATAATGAAGAAGCGTACTATACGCAAGGTGTTGGCGACTACGAAGATTACAGTGAGGATCCCTCGAGTGGTCTCACTGGTTACCAAGATTAGCTCTACTGTGGAGTGGGAACGTGTGAGCGTTATTGATGAAGTCTATGGTTATGAAGACGTTCTTTACAAAGTAGAATAGACTTAGCTTAGTTAGATTATATCTTTCTTTCTTGTCTTTAGAATCAGTTGTAATCTCCTTTGACTTTTGATCTACATTCCGCTGTACTTGTGGAGTGATATTCCACCTCACTCTACATTTGACTTTATATATCTATTGGTATCTTTTTTCGCACTCGATGATTATCTCGTTACTTTACTTTGATTCATTTGAATAACATTGTTAACCTTGATTTAGTCTTGTTCTTGATTATATTATTGTGAATGTGGGAGGTTGATTTACTAACTACTGGATCTTGTGGACTGTGGATCACACACTCGAGTATGCCAGATAGGGTACCGGCTGGGTGGATGTGACAATGCTGACTGACTCTAGTGGAAAGGATACCGGAAAGGATCGCCCAGGCCGAGGAATGGACGTATCTGGACCTGAGTTGATATGACTAAGTAGAAGACTTGCATTGGGCTAGGCTTTACCTTGACATGCATCAATACTTAGACCAATGGTGATGTGAGAGAGAGGTGACCTAAACCCCTAACGAAGGAATGTCCAAGAGGGATGCAAGACCCAACTACCACCGGCAGACCCAATATGCCAAGATGGCTGAGGGGGAGTGATTGACCTTCCTAAAGAAGTATGGTGCTATGACTTAAAGCATGTCTGCCTATAGAGACCAGCATATATAGAGTTAGATTAATACTTGCATTTGTCTGTCTCATATCATATCACCTTATGCTTTGTTTATGTTATCATGTTATTTGTGTTGCTATGGAATAACATGCCTTACTGGGTTTCTTTTGAAACACACTCATTTTGTACAACATCTTTTGTTAGACTATTCTATATGCATTGATGGCAATGAAGACCAATATGAAGAAGCGCAAGATGAAGAAGATACAACACGCAAGGTGTTGGCAACTATGAAGATTACATTGAGGATTCCTCGAGTGGTCTTACTTGTTACCAAGATTAGCCCTACAGTGGAGTGGGAGCATCATAGCATGATTGATGAAGTCTATGTTTATGAAGACGTTCTTTATAAAGTAGAATAAATTCTAGCTTAGTTAGATTATATCTTTCTTTCTTATCTTTAGAACCAGTTGTAATTTCCTTTGACTTTCGATCTACATTCCGCTATACTCGTGGAGTGAGATTCCGCCTCACTCTACATTTGATTTTATATATCTATTGGTATCATTTCCGCATTCTGATGATTATCTCGTTACTTTACTTTGATTCATTTAAATAATATTGTTAACCTTGATTTAGTCTTGTTCTTGATTATATTATTGTGAATGTGGGAGGTTGATTTACTAAATACTGGATCTTGTGGACTGTGGATCACACACTCGAGTATGCCAGATAGGGTATCGGCTGGGTAGATGTGACACATATCCCCTTTTAAACGTGTTAATATTATAATTATTCTGAAATCCTTACTCAAGAGAGGGTTATTTGAGATTATAAATATGGATTTGAGTGCTAGAATCAAGTTAGAGGGGAAAAGGGGGAAATAGAAACTTTTATTAAATAAAAAAAAAAAAAAAGTGAAAAACTCACTTCATTGTGAGTTTAATTTGTCATTCAGCCATTCGATATTGTTTTTCTAATCTCCCCTACCCTTTCTCCCTCTTTTTTGTTTTTCTAAGATTTCATGTGCCCTAAGCCTTTTCACATTAACTATTCTGAAATCTTTATTTGAGATTATAAATCCAGATTTGAGTGTTGGAATCAAGTTAGAGGGAAAAAGAAAAAAATGGAAATTTTACTAAACCTAAAAAATGCACAATCTCTTTTCTTGAGTCCTATTGAAAAAAGTAAATGTGAAAAACTCAAGAAACCTAAACATGGGGAGAACTTATGCGAGTAATTATTTTTTTTAGTTTATTTTATATTTTAATAACAAAGAATAAACTGAACTGAAAATTTTCTTCCATAAAAAAAATTAAAAAAAAAAAAAAAAAAAAAGAAAAGAAGACAAAAAGGTGAAAGTGCCTATCACTTACTTTTTCAGTGTTTTGTATGAAATTTCTCGACAAATACCAATGACTTGTCACATCGCACCGTATGCTTTTTCTTTTTATGCTTTCGAGAAATTAGAAAACAAAAAGATTTTTCTGAACGACCATTTGCAACTTTGTAAATAATTAAGCATATATTACATCTATACTCTCCTACATCTATTACATCTGGAAAAGAAAAGAAAAAATCAATTATAGATGTCTTATTATTAAAAATTATAATTGAATAGATTGTTGAAATGGTAAAGAAACACTTGCAATTGATTTTTTTTTCAAAAAAAATAAATATAATTAATTACAGAAACAAGGATCTATGTGTGATTTGCCCAAAAATTACAAGCATTTTTTCTAGATAACCACAATGACTAGATCAATATATTGTTTTTCCTCCTTCACCTATAAAAGAGATTCTTTATCATCAAATAGTCCTTTTTTGTAGACTTTTTGGTGAAGAAACTAAATTTATTTAAAAGAAAAGCCCCTAGAATACAAAGTACCAATTACATCAAAATGCAACAGCCAAAGAACAAAAGGGGGGGGGGGAGATAAAGAAAAAGAAGAAGCCTGAGAAGCTGCAGCATAAGAAGCTAATCTATCAGCTACAAAGTTTCCTTCTCTATGTGTATGATTCACAATTAATACATCAAACTGATTGGAAAGATTGAAGATATCATGTATGTAATGGCTGATCATCCAAGGTGGAGTCTTTGATTTGTTGTTAATCAGACTAACAACAGCTTCATTGTCACTTTCAATAATGACTTTCTTTAAATTAAGGGAGATAGCTAGCTTCATTCCTTCTCGAATCGCAGCAGCTTCCATTTGAATGGCTTTTGAGTTTCCTCTTTTACAATAGAAAGTGAAGAGAGTGTGACCCAAGTGATCACGAGCAATACCACCAAATCCAGCCTGGAAGTTGTTGGAACCCTTGCTGATTGCATCTCCATCAACATTGATTTTAATGAAATTCAATGAAGGAGCTCTCCATTTGATACTTTTGAACTCCTTTCTTGATCTGCTATGCTGATGAAGGGCTCAATGCTCAGCTGCCATTGATCGAGCGGATCTCCATATATGATATGGATTACTCACTGGTCTAGAGTAAACAACATTATTGAAAGCTAACCAGATGTGCCACATCATAAGTAAGTGTTGTATGAGTTCCTCTAATGCTGAGTTGTTTCTTCTTGCTGATTTTAACCAATGAGAAATCTGATCAATAAGATTTGTGGATCAATTCCACCAACAATTTTTGAGCTTTGACCATACCTGTTTGGCAAAGTGACAATGGAGGAAGATATGATTAATAGTTGCTCTTTCTTGTGCACAAAGTGAGCAAGTATCACTAATTCTTTTTTGTAGACCCCATTTTTATTTATGTAATAAAAAAATTTATCAAGATAAAAACTATCAAGTGAGTATATTGTTATTTAATGGGGAGGTGATCCGGACTCAGTTGAAATTCTTTATTCTAATTAAATAACTATATTTTCCTCACACTTATTGTTACATCTAGAACTTCTTCGAGGGCCGGATATTGAGATGACCACCTTAAGAGCTCCCTAGCCAAGTTGGAATAGCTGAGATGCCTACACTCACAAAGAAAACAAGAACGGTCCCACCAATTTTTGGCCGGGTAACCGCCTCCGACGCCCAAGTCAGCCTAGGCAACAATAAGAGTTCTTGAGAGAGTTCTCAAGAATATAATAAATAATTGATCAAATGAATCTCGTACCTTTCTCCATGTAGGATGTGGGTTTATATAGAAGATACTTGGAGGTGGCGCTTCCTTGAGTTTCAGATCGTCAGTTGAAGAGTGAGTGGAATATCTTCGGAGTTACGGCTCCTTCTTTGTCGGACCAGATAGAGCCGTTATCCGATGACTCATCTCCCCAATTCTTGAAACGGCCTCATTGAGTAGTTATCTGTAACTAACTCTTCTGACTTGGCCATCTGCAACGTCACTCATGGACTTAGTCCAAGTGGGATTCTTAAGCTTATTCCGAACATGCTCCTTGAAGGGGTAATATGCTTCCTCCCGAGGAGGTCAATAAGCCTCCTCCCGAGGGGGTTTTCTGTACCTCTCATGAGAGAGCACTGTTCCTCCCAAGCATGCAAAAGACACATGTCCCGAGGGGTATGTGTTTTCTCCATAAGAGGATTCTGAGAATCAGAATCCTCTTAAGATGATTTCTTTACCCTGACTAGGGGTGTACGCTTGTCCCGAGGGGGGGTCCTCGGGATATATGTTCTCCACAACAGAGCCCCTCATTCCGTGTGGTTGGTTTCTCGAACGCATGGAATGTTATACTTCTTTGAAAGTCTCCTTTTTCTGGACAAACTTCAAGGCGTCGTCTTGAATGATAGCCATCATTTCTCCAAAGCCTTCTTAAAAGTTGTGGTTTGTAACTCCCAACCATTGTATTAATTCACCTTTATTGCAGCTCCTAATATGCCAACGGTTACGTCATCTCAGCCGTTGAGATACTCGATCGCCATTTGATTGACATCTTGAGTCCTCTCAATCTCAACCGTCGTGTCTGTTCATCGTCAGTCGTTGGATCGTGACCTTTCATATACCTAATATCAACCGTCGCCTTGCTTGATTTCTAACCATTGGATGTGTCTCTTCATCTCCTCCTCTTCACTATAAATAGAGGTTCAATCCTCATTTCCACTTTTTTGCTTGCAAACTCTCTCTAGGGTCTCCTTCACTGCGTTGCTAGCTTATTGCTTTCTTCAACTTGCTCTTTCAACTCTTCAACCAGTAAATCATCTCTAACTCTTCTCTTCAATTTCTTTTCCTTTGTCATTTCTGTATCATGGATAAGTTAAGAAAAGGCAAGGGATTAGCCCGAACCACCTCCCGAATGGAGGCCCCAACTACTAAAGTCTCAAATTCCGATGCATCCTCCCGAACTCAGTCTGTGCTTTATTCTAGTGAAGATGACCTCCCTGATTATTCTGACTCTCATATTGTGAGAGCAGCGGCCAACTTAGCTAGGGATGACCCTCTTGACCAAGAACCCCTATGCTCTGACTTAAGGCCTGACTTAGTCAATTTTGAGCCTTCTGTGGATTCTTTTCCCGAGCAAGAAGTTGATAGCGTTAGTCAAATTCTTCCTGCTCAATTTCGAGTTGTTAGTCAGAGGCATTCTTCTCCTTGTCCACCCGTTTCTCATCCTCAAGATTCCCGGAATCATTGGCCACCGTTTCTCCATACTGAGTTGCTTTCTGAAGAGGCAACTCTTGAGGAAAGGAGTAAGCCAAAAACCCCGTCTCACATTGATTATGACCTTAAGCTCTCGGGTCCTGAATTCTATCCCGGTGATCTTAAATAACTCCATCTTAAGCGTTTGAGAGATTTCTGTGAGATTCCCAAGGATTATTCCTTCCTGCTCCCGTCTTCGTCCAGTCGGGTTGGAGAGCCCCCTGAAGGGGCCTTTTCCCTCTATTATGATGCCTTCTTATCCGGCCTTATCCTAACCATGACCCGGCCCGGATTTTATACTGTTGCAGGTCCGAAGACCCGAAGTGGTGGTAGAAGAGACCTGTGGACCCTCTTAGTTGATGATTTGATGCTTGATACAGAGCCTATGGACATTGACAATGTTGCCCCTTACTTGAGCGCATTGTCAGTGTTGAGTGAAAATCTGCGCATCGATGAAGATTGAATTAGTTGAAGCACTTATTGGAACCCCGTGATCAATCCGAAGGTATTTCCTGAAACTAGACTTGTTGATTGACTTGTAGGACAAAACCCCGCTCGATTTGACCCTGTATAGCCTTTCAAATCCACTCCTGAAGTTGCTGTCATGTCTTGGTCGACTGACAGTTGGCCAGCCAGTCGACCAACAGTAATGGAATTCGAATCTTCACAAAATCACTTCCCATTTTGCCCCCACCTTTTTGGAACTCGTGAATGAGGACCTAAACTAATCATTGGCACACCAGAGCTCGAGGTTGGACACTCTCTTGGGCTTTTTCTTGATGTTTGGGAAGATCTTTGACTCCAATCATTAGTATTATACATTAACCATCAACTCAAGGTATGATTCCTTCTATTCTTCTTCTAATCTATTATTTTTCTATCAATTTATGATCTTGAGACCATGGTTGAAGTGCTGCAACCTTGCAAACACTTAACCATGAGTTTTCCCCTTTCAATTCCATGATCATCCCCCCACTCATGCTATGTTATGATTCCATTAAGATTACTTACACTTCATTACTTTGATTCTTTTCCCCTCAACCTATTCTTGATTCAAAATTGATATGTAGATGCATGTTAAGCCTAGCTTATTATGAAGTTATGATTCTAACTTGATTCTTAACATTCACTTGATTGATTCCCATCATTCTTTACAATTTCAATCAATTCCAATTTGATTCTTGATAATTAATATATAGAACATAAGATTTTGAATTGGGCATTTTTGAATGGACCGTTGGATCATCATGAAAATTAGTGTGTAGTATCCTCTTACTGTTATAAACATGCGCTTCAAATTTCATGTCGATCAGAGCACCGGAAGGTCAGTTTTGGATCAAGTTTCCATTTCAGCCCAATGGTTAACAAGTCTTGGTCGACTGCTTGGTCGACTGACAGTCGACCAAGCCAGTCAACCAAGAGATGGTAACACCCCTGTACTCAGCCGAATTGATTTGTTTGACCTCCGATTCGATTGTTTTCTTCTTTGATGTTACTTGTGTGTTGTCTAGGGTACCAACACTGATTTTTGGGACCATTCTTGGTGATCATTGAATTTATTTACAACTCGATTAAGGTAAGGACGGTCGTTAACTCAAGTATGTTAATTATATCAACATGCCTATATTTTCAGAACTTAATGGTTTTGTTCCTATGTGTATTCCTTTACCATACATGACTATTATATGCTTTCTTATCAGTAGTAGAATGTTACATATCATTTAGAATATCATGTTCAATTATACTTTATGATTTTATATATGATCAATCATGTTATGATATGCCTTGTTTATATGATGAATCATTGATTAAGTATGATATGATGAGATTGAGCTTGTGATTGACTACATATGACTTGGGATTGGGAGGTGTCCTTCTGACACTTCTGTCCTTGAACATCGGAGGGAGTAGTATGGGATATTCTCTGAAGGTGTCCATCGACGCTTTCTCGGGTTGTTGGATGACATGCATAGGATTATCTAGGTGTATGGTTAGGATTATCCTTGTTGTATCAGACCTAAATCGGAAGGGTATTGAGATCGACGACCCGTGGTAGAGTATGGTTGATGGGCGCTCAAGACCGGTATCCACTCCATGAGAGGACTTAAACCATACTGCTGATACCCGAAAGGGGCCATTTATTGGTAGGGTTGCAAATGGATAGACCTGGGTTCACGGGCGCTTAAGACCGGTAACCAACCCATGAGAGGACATGAGAGCTTCCCGTTTACCATTTGTGGATGACCAATAGGGTTGATGAGTCCGTAGTTCGAGTTGGTCGGTGCCATAGGATACGCTGACTCTAGTGTGAAGGATACGGAACCGAGTTGGTCGGTGCCATAGGAAAAGTATCCGGATCTCACATGATACGACTGAGTAGATGACTTGCATTGGGCTAGGCTTCACCACGACAGGCGCAAATACTTATACCAATGGTGATGTGAGAGAGTGGTGACTAAATCCCCAACCATGGTTTGATGAGGACCTTACCAATTAACACGGCAGACCCAAGATATCTTATGATTGAGGGGGAGTGACAGACGACCCAAAGAAGTATGGTGCTATGGCTTAAAGCATGTCTAACTTACTTAGGGTTAGAATCATATATCATCATTGTCTCATATCATATTGCATCATATTGTGACTTGTATCGAATGAATTGTGTATTATGAAACGACTTGCCTTGCTGAGTTCTTTTGAACTCATTCCTTTTGTGCAATTTGTTAGATTATCCTACAGGTATAGAAGACTCTGATGGCGCATCCTACGACCCGAGCTATGATCCCGCATACTACCCTTCGGGTGATGGCTATGTTGAGAGTCAGGATTGCTGTGCTGAGGAGGATTATGGTTCGTACCAAGGTTAGCCCCACCTTAGTGAGGGAGCGGCCACGTTGGGTTCACTTCATCCACACTTATGAAGAAGTAATCATTAGGATTGAAGAAACCTTTGTGTAAGCCCCATTTCCCTGGATGATTGTAATCATTTGGATATTTTCCCCCTAACTCTTATGGATTTACTCTTAACACTGTTTGTAATTAAGTTGGATTAACCACTGTTCTACTATGATTGAAGGAGTGACTTCTGATCACTCTTTCCCCTTGAGAGCACTTTTATGAGAAGTTGACACTTGAAATTTCCGCACTCTGATTAATTATCTTTTCTTATTCATTTGATCTATTTATTGCTTACTTTACAAATTGATTATATTGTTCATGATTATGTAATCGTGTATGTGGGAGGCATGGCCGCTCGATCTGGATCTTCGGGTTGTGGATCACATCTCGGGTATGCCAGATAGGATACCGGCTAGGTGGATGTGACAGGAGGTCTTCATCTTCCCGTACAAAAAATTATTGAAGACCTTCTTAAGCATTATGGAATTTCTCCTTCCAACATAATCCCAAACAGTTGGAGAAATGTTACCTGTTTTGTTGGTTTCTGTTATAATGTTGGGGTCAAACCAACTTTCCCCCTTCTTCATCGTTTCTTTGAAGTTAAGAGTCAGTCAAAGGGGGGTTGGCTCTCTCTTCATTGTCGGGCTACTGACGCGGTAGATTGGTCAGGCAACATCATTTTACCAGGGTCTATGCCAACGTCTACCAAGGGGTGGAGACATCACTTTCTTTTCTGCAAGCCCCCAGTCCCACCGCCTTTCCCGACTGTGTTTGTAAAGAAAACAAACTCAGATCTTGAAGATCCCAATAATCTTGTTGAGTTGTCCGCCGCCGAAGAAGCGGCTTTAGAAAAGATTATCAAGGTTGAAGGAGATTCAGCCGCAGTTCATGGATACTCGCATAAGTATCCTTCAATTCTTCAGTTGTGGGGTTTCTCTCCGGGTGAGCCCCTTATTCTTTGACGCTCTTCAATTTTGTGGATTTTCTTATCTTGTTTCTTCTAATGTTCTTCGTTTGTTGTCTCAGTGGCCAACAAGTTAGATATCGACGCTCTTCGTGCCCTTGCAAGTGGGAATACCAAAGAAGCCTTCGCCCGCAAGCCAGCGAAGAAGAGTGCTGTCAAGGAGACCGGTCCTGTTATTCAGGCCCTCAGTGCTCACGACTCATCAAAACCCTTTGGCCACTTAAAGAAAAATTCGAGGAAAAGTTCCTCTGCCGAGGGTCCTCTAGAGATTGGAGTCCCTCAAGCCTTCCCGTCCAGTCGCTCAGGCAGACCAGATAAGAGACCGAGAGGTGCCGAAGATACTCCCGAGGAGCTTGACAAAGCTTCTCCTATGTTTGTTCAGGGGTGGAATTTGACTTTTGAGGATACCGTTCTCGGGGACCCTAATGCTGCCAGTGTAAAACCCAGCCCTAACCTTGACCCGGAAACCTTGTTATTTGTAGGTTCAGTGACCCGAAGTAAAGTAAGAAGTCAGCTTTGGGCCATCCCAGTGGAGGACTTGGTGTCTGGCTTTGAATCCATGGGAGTTGATGATGAAGTTCTATTTATGGAAACTGAATCTTGATGAAGATCGGATTAGTTGATGGACTTGGAGTGCTCTCTATCATGGTTTGAAGGCATTTCTACCTACTAGGTAAGTCACTTGTTATGTGTGCAAAACCCCTTTAGGATTGGATTTGATCTGGGTCTTCAATTCCCTGTTTTGGAATTACTGTCAGCATTGGTCGACTGATTGGTCGACTGGACCAGTCGACCAATCCACTCGACCAATGAGTGCTATCTTTGGCAATTAGGTCTTGCTTGCTCTATTTAAGTCCAATCTCGAGTCTACTTCGTATTTGCTGCCTCCAAACTCTTTGGAACGAACCAAAGACCTCTGCAAGTCATCTCCCTTGCATCCTTGGTGATTTTCTTGACGGATCTTCGTCAAAACTCTTCCTTTTGCATCAAAGGTATGTCTACACTCTCTTCTTCTCCTCCATCTCTGTTTTTCTTTCCTTTTTGAGTTGAGACAGTAGAGGAGATGCTGCATTCTCTGTTGCAAACATCTCTGGACTTGTCTCTCATGATCATCCTAAGGATTAATGGCTAGAACAATGATCTTAACCATGATCATTGCAAGCTTTTGAAGGAATCATGATCAAATCATGATCTAGTCTCTGTTTAACTTCTGATTTGAATTCTGATCTCCTTGGATCTTCTATATTGATCATGTTAGTAGTCAATTGTTGTGTTATCTTTTCATGATCCATGATCTATCAATCTCTAGTTGTTCCTCTTCTACCATACCATGTTTTCTTCATGAATCATGATAGTTACATATATGGTAGGTTTTGTTTCCTTATTTAGATTTATGCTTTTAAGCCTAATTCCTTGAAGATCTAAGTATGCTTTTCATGATACCTTTACCTGAAGCAATGATCCATTCTTCTATTGTTCTTGTCTTTGATTTCTATCTTGGATTCTTCAAGATCCATGGTTGATCTAATTATGGTAACTTTTTGTTTCCTAATTTGGATCTTGATGGCTTGATTTGATTAGTGTTTTGAAGTCCCCTTCATGTTAGAATACTACTGATGTAGTTTACCCCTTGATTAGTACCCTTTTGAACCACCAAATTCGGATTCTTTATCTTAAAACTCTGTTTTTTTAGGCTACTGTCTGCATTGGTCGATTGGACCAGTCGACCAATCCACTCGACCAATGAGTACAACAACTCCAGAATTGGTCTGTTGTGGATGTTTTGGTATCTTTTCTGTTAGGGATCTTTCCTAATATGTTGTATACACTTGTTTAGGACCTCCTTCTCAAGTTTGTCAAGATCTTACTTGATTTCTTAGGATTCCTTTGCGAGTTATAAAAGGTAAGGATGGTTATTTCCTTAATTACATAGATAGCATGAATCTAGTTTCTATATTTGAATATCATTGATTTGTTTCCTTAATTAGATTCTTACAATGATATACTACTGTTGCATAATCTTGATTACAGTAGCATTACTTGTTTATGTTAATTGATTCATGTATGATTTACTTACCAGTTATATACAAGTTAATTGTAATTATTGATTTCTTTCCATATATGAAGTTACCATATATGTGATGTTATGAATTGATGCTTGTGTATGCTTAAGTGTGGTTTGGAAAGGAGAGGTGTCCTTTTGACACTTCTGTCCTTGGACAACTACGGGAATATTATGGGATGTTTCCGGAGATGCCCTCTGGACACCTTCCTAAACTGTTGGATGACATACCTAGGGCTGTCTAGTAGTGTTTGGCTAGGATGTCCCGTTATGTCAGACCCTAATCGGAGGGGTATTGAGACCGAACGACCCGTGGTAGCAATGGGGATTCATGGGCGCTCAAGACCGGTAACCAACCCGTGAGAGGACAGGAATCACATTGTCGGGGCCATTTATTGGTAGGGTTGCATATGGTTAGACTTGGGCTCACGGGCGCTCAAGACCGGTAACCAACCCGTGAGGGGACGTGAGAGCTTCCCGTTTACCATATGTGGATGATCAATAGGGTTGATGAGTCCGTAGTCAGGGACTATGAGGACTCTAGTGTGAAGGATACCGGAAAGGATCGTCAGGGACGAGGAATGGACGTATCTGGATCTGACTTGATGTAACTAAGTAGAAGACTTGCATTTGGCTAGGTTTTACCCTGACATGCGCCGGTACTTAGACCAATGGTGATGTGAGAGAGTGGTGACCTATACCCCCAGCCATGGAATGTCCCGAGGGATGCCGGACCCATTACCAACTGATGATGAGTGATTGAGACCTTCCTAAAGAAGTACGGTGCTATGACTTAAAGCATGTCTGCCAATAGAGACCAGCATATGTAGAGTTAGATTCATTCATTCATTGCTTGTCTCATACCATATTGCATTCATGTTTGTTCTGAAATCCTGCCATTTATGTTATTATGGATTTAACTGCCTTACTGAGTTTCTTTGAAACTCATTCCTTTATTGTACAATGTTTGTTAGACTATTCTGCGCAGTCTTGAATATTATGACGGTCCCTATGAAGAAGCGCAAGGCGAAGAGGCATATCTCCAAGAAGGTGATTGCGGTTACAACAATTACACTGAAGATCCTGCGAGTGGTTATGCTCCGTACGATGCTTAGTCCGACCATTGAGTGGAAGCGCCCTTGTGCCGTTTATGAGATTTATACTTATAGGGATGTTGTCTATAAAGTGGAGAACAATTTAGTTACCCATTGTACTTGCTACTGGGATTATATTTTGTCTAGTTTATTCTCTTTTAGAGCTACTTTTCCGCTGGTTGTAGAGTGGGATTTTGCCTCACTTTACTTATCTGTTTTGACACACGGATTATATCTAGTACTCTGATTTATATATGATTCATTCTTTCCTTATCGGATCTATGGTTTATCTTCCGCACTTTTATTGTTATTGTTCATGATTATGTTATTGTTTATGTGGGAGGTTGATTACTCGATACCTGATCTTCGGGCGGTGGATCACACTCTCGGGTATGCCAGATAGGGTACCGGCTGGGAGGATGTGACAGCCAGAACTTGGCTTCTTGAAGGGATGATCCCATCTGATCCTCAGCACCTGAGAAGTCTTCCGGATGACAAGTTTTATGGGAATGCCTACAGGTAATTCTCTTTCCGTAGTTATTTGCAGCTCTTAAAGTAACTTCTGTAATCTGGTATTCCAAATCTTCTTCAGGTATTTCTTAGGAGGGGCGCATTACATGGGGGAATGCATGATTCGCTCAGAGCATCTCACCGAGCAGCTTCAGGAGGTTGAGAAGGCTCATGAACGGTCTGCTATGGAGCTTTCTGAGTCGATTAAAAAGGTTGAGTCTTTGAAGAAGCGGGATGAAGAAAAGAGTATGAGACTGAAGGAGATGTCCAAGAGCAAGTCAACCCTTAAAGAAGAGCTTTCTTAGACCAAGCGAGACTTGGAAGAGGCCCTTAAAGATAAGGAAGAACTCGCATGCGAGACAGCTGAAATGAAGTCTATTGCCTTTCAGCTTCGTTCTGAGGTTCGTGCAAGGAAACTTCTCGTCAGTGCCGACGAGGTCCCTGAAGTCGTCCAGAAGGAAATTATCACTTCTTACCTTTGCACCCCTCAGTTCAAGAAACTCTAGACTGCTCTTTCTGTCTTCACCTATTGTCTCGGCCTTGACGATGCCTTCTCTTTAGTTCTTCAACAGGTTGATATTCCAAATCCCAAGGAATTAGCTTGGAAGTTGGCCGGGAAAGTGTATGAGAAACTTGAAAAGGCTATTCCTGAAGGCATTGAGTGCAAAGAGCCGTATAGTCCTCCCGATCCTCTTCTTTACATTGATGAAGATGAAGCAAACACTGGAGATAGCCATGCACAAGAGGTTCTTGGAGACGACGAGCCTGGGGACAACGTGCTTCCTGAAGGAGAAGGTCCCTCCAAGAGTTGAATGTGAAAGAAAACTTATCTTTATTTTTTATCTCTGCTTCTGAGAGATTTGAACACTTGAACTTTGGTTTCTGTAATATCGGTCCTTGCGGCCAAATATTTTGAACTTGTAATATTTGAAACTTGTTTGAAACTTGCTTTTTGTAATATTTTGCAGAAAATTAGCTTGTAATCATCTGCGTATTACTGAGGCATTATGCTTTTTTTTCTTGCGGAGAGCACCCACGAGTTACTCCCCTAGCGGAATGTCTTAGAGGTAATTGAGATCTTTCCAGAGGGTCTACCCGAATGAGGTCCCGAGTGTGAGGCCTTAGAATAGTCTCTTGAGTCTTCTCTTAGAAGGAAATGCCTAGATTTTCTCCCGACGTCTACCCGAGTGCTGTCCCGAGACGAATGCCTTGGAGATAACTTTATCTTATGAAACCCTTTTGTGGGCTTTCATAAGAGGTGGAGAAATTCTCCCGAGTGGCTACCCGAGTGTGACGCCTTTGAGAAATCTTATCTTATAAGAGCCTTCCTTGGGCTTCATAAGAAGATAGAGTTTTCTCCTGAGAGGCTACCCAAGTTGTTCCCCGAGTGTGATGCTTCTGAGAAATCTTATCTTATGAGAGCCTTCCTTGGGCTTCATAAGAAGATAGAGTTTTCTCCCAAGAGGCTACCCGAGTTGTTCCCCGAGTGTGACGCTTTTGAGAAATTTCTACCTTTTGTGGATCCTTTGTTAGGTTTCTTTGAAGAGCGCTCTTGGGTTCACAAACTTATTATAAGTTAGGAACTCTCTCGGGCTCTTTCTTGCTTCGAAGGGCGCTCCTGGGTTCTTAAACTTGTTAAGAACTCTCTTGGGCTCTTCTTAAGAACGCTCTCGGGTTCTTGAACTTGTCAAGAACTCTCTTGGGTTCTTTTTTGCTTTGAAGGGCGCTCCTGGGTCCTTAAACTTGTTAAGAACTCTCTTGGGCTCTTCTTAAGAACGCTCTTGGGTTCTTGAACTTGTCAAAAACTCTCTTGGGTTCTTTTTTGCTTTGAAGGGCGCTCCTGGGTTCTTAAACTTGTTAAGAACTCTCTTGGGCTCTTCTTAAGAATGCTCTCGGGTTCTTGAACTTGTCAAGAACTCTCTTGGGTTCTTTTTTGCTTTGAAGGGCGCTCATGGGTTCTTAAACTTGTTAAGAACTCTCTCGGGTTCTTGAACTTGTCAAGAACTCTCTTGGGTTCTTTTTTGCTTTGAAGGGTGCTCCTGGGTTCTTAAACTTGTTAAGAACTCTCTTGGGCTCTTCTTAAGAACGCTCTCGGGTTCTTGAACTTGTCAAGAACTCTCTTGGGTTCTTTTTTGATTTGAAGAAATACTTGTGCATTCTTCACTATAACTTTCTTCTTGAGAAAAAGGATATAAAAAATGTAGACGTAGATTTTATTGAAAATCAAATGGTCTTTCGACTTGTTTGCAAGTGCTACACATCTTGACTAATTCTACTAATAGAATTTCCGAAGATTCATGGAATTCCAAGTTCGGTCTATCGTCTTGCCTATGGCTAAGCTTTTTAGTTTGTAAGTCCCTGGTTTTGTCTCGTGCTCAACGAGATATGGCCCTTCCCATGTAGGTGAGAGCTTGCCTTGGTTTCTTGGGTTTGATGTCGCAACTTTGCGGAGCACTAAGTCACCCGCATGATGTCTTCTATTTTTTACCCAAGCATTGAAGTATCCAGCTATTCAGTTCTGATATCTTTGATTGGTATTCTGACATGCTCCGCACTTCGTCTATTAGATCAAGATTGCTCTTCAAACCTTCTTCGTTTGCTTCTTCATTAAAGTCTGTGTATCTCTTTGATTCTGCTAATACCTCCACCAGGACAAGTTCTTCTGTGCCGTAGGCTAGCCGAAAAGGTGTTTCTCCCATAGGAGTTCTGGCCGTGGTGCGATAGGACCAAAGTACGCTTGGTAGTTCTTCTACCCACTTGGCCCGACTTGTCTCCAAACGCTTCTTTATTCCATCCAAAAGTGTTCGATTGGTTATCTCAACTTGCCCATTGCTCTGCGGATACGCCACAAATGACGTTCTATGCTCGATATGATATCTTTCACAAAAATTCTTGAAGCCGGCTCCGACAAATTGTTTTCCATTGTTGGTCACAAGGATCTTTGGAATTCCGAATCTATAGATTATCCTTTCTTGAAAGAACTTCTGCATTTGTTTCTCAGTAATGGATGAGAGAGGTTCGGCTTCCACCCACTTAGTGAAATAATCGATTGCCACGATTAAATATTCTTTACTGTTGGTGGCCTTAGGAAGCTTTCCCACCAGATCCCTTCCCCACATGGCGAAAGGGATCAGACTGGAGACAGATGTAAGAGGGACAGCTGGAGTTTTCGGAACAGATGCATGAAGTTGACATTGCTTGCATTTTCTGACATAATCCATGGCGTCTTTTTGAATAGTCGGCCAATAAAGGCCTTGGCGTATTATTTTGTGGGCCAAAGCCTAACCTCCCATATGCACTCCGCATATTCCTTCGTGTACTTCGGCTAAGGCATATTGAGCTCGAGAAGGGCCAACACACCTTAGGAGAGGTTGTGTGACCGATCTTTTATAAAGTTGATCTTCTATGATGGTGAACTTCACGGCTTGATTTTTAATTGCCATAGCCTCCTTGACGTCTTCTAGAAGGATATCATTCTTCAAATATGTTATAATTGGGTTCATCCAACTAGGCTCTTCTTCAATATCCATCGCCTCGGCTTCCCGAATGCTAGGAATTTCCAACTGTTCAATATAAACGGTTGAGCTTAAGGTTGAGTACTTGGATAAAGCCAGCTTGGATAACTCGTCTGCTACTTCATTTTCCTTTCTTGGAATTTGCTTTATTTCAAGATGATCGAAATAATGGCGACATTCATCAATTTTGGCCAAGTAATTTGCCATTCTCGTTTCTTTTGCCTCATACACGCCGCGAACTTGATTTACTATTAACTGAGAGTCGCTTCGGACTTCCAATTCTTGTACTCTTAGGGCTTGGGCAAGTCTTAGTCCTACTAGAAGGGCTTCGTACTCGACCTCATTGTTGGAGGCTTTGAAGTTGAATCTTAAAGCATAATGAATAGTGAATCCATCCGGGCTGATTAGCATTAGCCCAGCTCCACTCCCCGAAGAGTTGCTCGAGCCGTCAACATACAAAGTCCAAAACTCCCGACCGGGTGGATTTTCTACTCCCAAAGTGGACATGATATTCTCAAGAACAAAGTTGGCCAATACTTTTCCTTTTATAGCTGGACGAGTTCTGTACTCGATTTGGTATTCGCTTAACTCAATAGCCCATGTCACCATTCTTCCTACTAAGTCTTGTTTCTGTAGTATCTTCTTCAGCGGGAAGTTGGTCAAGACTACAATTGGATGTGCTTGGAAGTATGGCTTGAGTTTCCGAGATGCGATTACAAGAGCTAAAGCTTGTTTGTCCACATCCGGATATCGTGTCTCGGCATCCACAAGAACATGACTTATGAAATAAATAGGGTTTTGTGAGGTACCTTCTTCTTTTACTAACACCGCACTTACTGCTGCTGGAGAAATGGCTAAGCATGTGAATAGTTGCTCTCCCATTGAAGGTCGAGCTAAGACAGGTGGTGACCCGAGTTTCTCCTTCAACTTCTCAAACGCTTTCTGACATTCATCGGTCCAGAGGGTGTCCTTTGCCTTCCTGAGGTCCTTAAGAGCCTTGAAGAAAGGCAAACATTTTTCACCCGATCTTGAAATGAATCTGTTTAAGGCAGCTACTCTTCCTGTTAGGCATTGAATATCCCTAACCGTCTTCGGTGACTCCATCTCGAGCAAGGCTTTGATTTTTTTCGGGTTGGCCTCAATTCCTCGTTGGGATACCATAAATCCAAGGAATTTTCCGGAAGAAACTCCAAACGCACACTTTTCCCGATTTAGCCTCATCTGATATGTTCTTAAAGTATCAAAGACTTCTTCAAGATCTTCCAAATGACTTCTTCGGACAATACTCTTAATGAGCATATCATCCACTTATACTTCCATATTTCTTCCAATTTGGTCCTTGAAGACCTAATTTACTATTCTTTGGTAAGTGGCCCCAGCGTTCTTCAACCCGAAGGGCATTACTTTATAGAAATAACTTTCTCGATCCGTCATGAAAGCCGTATCCTTCTCGTCCTTGGGATTCATCATTATCTGATTATATCTTGAATAAGCGTCCATGAAGCTCAATACTTCATGTCCTGCTATGGCGTCGATCAAGAGGTCAATCCGGGGAAGTGGATAGCAATCCTTTGGGCATGCTTTGTTCAAGTCTGTGTAATCTGTACACATTCTCCATTAGCTGTTGGCTTTCTTCACCATTACTACATTTGCCAACCAAGTTGGGCACTCTATTGGTTTGATGAAACCCGATTGCTCTAGCTTCTCCACTTCGGTTCTGATGGCAGCATGTTTCTCGAGCGAGAAATTCCTTCTTTTTTGTATCATGGGAATTACATCTTCCCTAATCCATAAACCGTGTTTTGCAATTCTTCGATCAATTCCTGGCATGTCTTCGGCTGACCATGCGAATACATCAAGATTGTTCTAGAGAAACTCGATCAGTTCTTCCTTGAATTCTGTAGGCTATTCTGAACCGATCATGGTTCCTCTCTCGGAAAATCCGGATGAAGTTGAATTCGTTCAAGCTTCTCGACAGGTTCGGCTCTCTGCATAGCTTCTTCATCTCGGTCATCCGAACTTCAATACTCATTGTATTGCCCGATCTCTTGGTTCTTCTTACTTTCTTGAGATAATTCACATAGAATTGTCTTGAGAGTCACTAATCAAAAGGGCACTCCCCGACTCCTGCTGTTGTTGGAAACTTCAACTTCATATGTGTTGGAGAAACCACAACCCCTAAGGCGTTAAGAGTTGGTCTCCCGAGCAAGACATTGTAAGCTGAGAGGTCCTGAACTACCATGAAGGTTGATTGGACGACAACATCCCGAGGAGGTGTCCCGATCCTTAGATCCAATTGAATGGTTCCTTCGGATATGGCAGACAACCCGGCGAATCCGTACAGATGTGTCCCACATGGGGTCATCATCTCATCTTCAAATTTCAACTTCTTAAATGCTTCATAGGATAGCAAGTCGGCGGAAGACCCCGTGTCCACAAGAACTCGGTGAACTTCCCAATTTGCTAGTTTCACTTTTATAACTATAGCATCGTCATGAGAAGAAGTTATGCCCTTGATATCTTCATCCGTGAAGGTTATTGGATCTGGACATAAGTCGTTTCTTCGTTTTCTTGGTAACTGCATCGATCCAACGAACCGTGCTTTTTGCTTCGCCTTCTTAATGGATTCTTTGGTCGGACTTCCCAAAACAATATAAATGGGAGAAAATTCCCGATGGTCGGGTTTCTTCTCGGGATTCTTATCTGCCCTCTCGGGACTTTTGGATCTAAGTCTTTTTGTTGATCTAGGTGGGGACTTCTCTCGATCTTGTCGCTTCTTCTGAAGATACTTTTCAAGATGCCCTCCTTGGATGAGTTTCTCGATCTCAATCTTAAGATTTCTGCATTCATCAGTATGGTGGCCGTAGTCCTTGTGAAAATGGCAATACTTTGTCATATTCCTATCTTCGGGTCGGGCTCTTATCTTGCCCGGCCACTTCAAGTTCTCTTAATCTCTAATCTGTAATAGTATTTATGACCTCTTAGTATTAAGAGGTGTAAAGTCCCCATTGGCGAGTCTTTCTTTCCAACCTCCCTTTTTGTCATCTTTTGCCCGAGCGTTTGAATTATGACCTTTTTCTCCATAATTCTTCTTTTCCTTGACCCCTCTGGTGGACTCTTCTCGGGCTTCGATAACTTCTGCAACTGTTGCTTGCTTTTGGCATTTCTTAAGTAGAGCTCCATAACTCTTTGGCTTATCTTGAAGCAATACTTCCAGCAAACGTCTTTGGGTTATTCCACTCCATAGTGCATTGTATGCCACCGTATCATCCAACTCTTTTACCTCGATAGCCACTTTATCGAATCTTAGAAGATAGTCTCTAACAGACTCATTCGGCTTTTGACTAATGGCAAAGAGGCTATCTACTGTCTTCTTACTCCCGATGCAACTTCGGAATCGGGCAATGAATTTTCTCCCGAGTTCCCTGAAGTTTCGGATGGATCTTGGTCGTAGGCTAGAAAACCATTTTATCGCTGGGCCTTTGAGAGATGCCGGGAAGGTTCGGCATAATAACTCATCCTCTTGGCCAATAACAGCCATGACATATTTGAAATAACTAATATGTTCACGAGGATTTGATTTACCTTCATATGGAGTGAATGTCGGCATGATGAAGTTAGGTGGAAGAGGTGCTCTCATGACTTCTTCTGAGGAAGGTTCTCTGTCCACCACGTCATAGTCTTCGTCAAGGTCCCGATCGTCAAGCCTTCTTTCCATGGCATCTAATCTTCTCCCGAGACCATGCGCCTCTTGATGTTCTTGCGGAGACTAAACACTTCCAAGATCAGAATATTGGGAAGTAGGTCCATGAGAAGATCCATACTGACTAACCGATCCTCTTGGGTCATTAGATCTGGAATGGCCTCTTCCGTGGCTTTTGCCTTCTTGTTCCCAAACTCTTTCATTTCGGCGTTCTCTCCTTGGTAAATCTTGAGTTTGCCTGAGCCTAGCCAAACGATTGAACACACTCCCCCTCGTCTGATCTCCTCGGGGAAGTGGTTCTTCGATATGAACTCCTTGAGATCTTTCTCCAACTTGTTCGGCTGTTCGTCTTGGTATTCTGGGATTTCGCCTTTCTTCGTTCACCGGGCGTTGCCTATCCCGAGTTTGTCCGACAGCTTCACGCCTTCGTCCTTCTTGCGAATTTCTAGGGGGTCCGGATGGTACCCCGACTTGATGGACTAAGCCTCGAACAACTCCTTGGAGTTCCAACATTTGTTGTTGGACTTCTCTTTGCATATTTTGCAAATCGGCCACTGTCACTGGAATCGGAGGTTGATTCCAACCTCCTTCTCCAAACGGAGTCGGAATGGTTAATGGGGGATTTTCTGGAATCCCATCTTGAACTTCCTCTAGAATCGGAATTAGTCGATCTGGAGAAGGGAGAATTTGTTCTTCAACACGTCCGTTTTCTATCTCCCTTTCTCTCACTCGAGTGATAACTTGATGGGAACTTGTCACTTGAGGAGTGGTACATCTCGTCATGACTTTCTGTGACTATTCCCACAGACGGCGCCAATTTGTTGCGTCTAGAACTTCTAAAAGGGTCGGATACTGAGATGACCACCTTAAGAGCTCCCCAGCCAAGTTGGAATAGCTGAGATGCCTACACTCACAAAGAAAACAAGAACGGTCCGGCCAAGTTTTGGCCAAGTAACCGCCTCCGACGCCCAAGTCAGCCTAGGCAACAATAAGAGTTCTTGAGAGAGTTCTCAAGAACATAATGAATAATTGATCAGATGAATCTCGTACCTTTCTCCATGTAGGATGTGGGTTTATATAGAAGATACTTGGAGGCGGCGCTTCCTTGAGTTTCGGATCGTCAATTGAAGAGTGAGTGGAATATCTTCGGAGTTACGGCTCCTTCTTTGTCGGACCAAATAGAGCCGTTATCCGATGACTCATCTCCCCAATTCTCGGAACGGCTTCATTGAGTAGTTATCTGTAACTAACTCTTCTGACTTGGCCATCTGCAACGTCACTCTTGGACTTAGTCCAAGGGGATTCTTAAGCTTATTCCGAACATGCTCCTTGAATGGGTAATATGCTTCCTCCCGAGGAGGTCAATAAGCCTCCTCCCGAGGGGGTTTTCTGTACCTCTCATGAGAGAGCACCGTTCCTCCCGAGCATGCAGAAGACACATGTCCCGGGGGGGAGGTTTTTTTCCCAAAAGGGGTTTTTTTTCCCTTAATCTTTTAAAAAGGGATTTCTTTACCCCGACTGGAGGTGTACGCTTGTCCCGAGGGGGGGGTCCTCGGGATATACGTTCTCCAAAACACTTATGTACCTAATAATAGAGGATTGTACTTTCTTCACAATCTTATTAATAGATAAGAATTATGCTTTTTTCTCATCCTTTTGCCACATTTCTACATTTTTAAGAGGGGATTCACTACTAAGTATTGATAAAGTAGATCATAAATGCATAGAAGTGAACTTGCCTATTAAACATGGTATGAAACGATATTACCCTGCATAGAAAATTCCAACTCTTGCAAAAAATAACAAAAGAAGTTTATGAGTGCAAGGAGAACTTATAACTTTATTTGTAATTTCTGTTTTCCTTTCTTATTTATTATTTTTTTCCTCACTCAAATAGAAACCTATAAAAGGGATGAAAATGATTTTTTTTTCAAAAGTGATCTAAGCTAAATTCTCGACTGCCCCCGTATATGCAATTAATATCACAGTGCCCCCCATGCCATAATGCAATATATCAAGTTAGCCCCCATGCCATAATGAAAAAAAAACAGAAAGTATGGTTTTTAAAAAAGAATGTGTATTTACCCTCATCTTAACTAAAAAATTTTAAGTAAACATTTGCATAAATGAAGAGAATGAAATTTTCACCATAATCCATAATAGACAAAAAGTTTATTATGGATTTTGGAGGCTTTTTTATTATTTTAAATAAAAACATTTAAAATAATGAAAAAAATCTCAGAATTGAAAATGACAATTGATACGAAAAAAAGCCTTAAGTTTGCAACCCTAGGAGGGCCTTCACCCATTTTCTTCCCAGAACTGCGAGAAACCCACATCTTGGCAACCACTCCAACTTCCCCCACCAGCGACAACCACACCAGCAATCAGCTAGTTTGAATCCATGATCAATCCTGAGCAGCTACATCTTGTTCTTCACTGGTTCGCTTTCTGATCCACAAGATAAAGGCAACAGTGCGAGAAAGTGAAGACCAGAGGCACAATATAGATAGACCAATAACAGAATTTATAAAGTATACCTCGAAAGGAAAACCAGCACGAACTCGAACAGGGTGAGTTGAGGTGTACGAACAATACTTTTCCTTAAGGTATTTGAATGCCCCCTTCAGTGCAGACTGGGTTTGACCTTGACGTTCTCACCTCCAAGATACAACAACTCCTAGATATGAAGGCAGCACTCCAACAGAGTCTATTTGCAAAGGAGATATGAAGGTAATACACAGTACAGGAATGAAGAAAACAAAATGGAATTTTTCTAACTCTAGAATTCGAATTTCTGTTTTTCATCAAAAAACCGAGTGACCATTTGTTCAGAGCTTCACCTCTATTTATAGGCTCGTATGGACACCTTTAGAGAGCTACATATGTACGTAAGGTCACCTTCAGAGAGTTGTGACTGTGTGATCAGTCACCTCCCTACTGCAAAATCCAAAACTGGGTTTTCTGGATAGACACTTAATATTATTTATATAATATTATAGTGCCCCATGGCCTGGTTAGACTAGGGTCTACGGACCACTACCGCAACCACGCCCGACTCGGTCCAGCTCGGTGCATGCGCGTGATCCACACTTAGCTCTCTACCGGCATACACCCCACTTAAGAGCTATATATGTATATATATAAATCATATAATCATCCATCCGATGTGAGACTAAACACATATGGTAGTCTAAATTACCTAATATATATGCCGAATTGCCAAAACCCTCTGATTAGAATCTATACGTCCAGAAGAGTCCTATAGAGTAAGAACAAACAAGAGTCCTAAAACAAAACTAGGGAGATAGAGTTTTAATGTTTTGAAACTTATCTAAATAATATATTATATTATTATTTTATTTTAAAACAAAAATCCAATAGAAAGCGAAGTTGGCATTACATGGAATTATGGATACGAAGTGCCAGATCCAAGGTGTGTTTATCCATTACGATTAGAAAACTGTTGTAAGGATTTGCGATGGAAATTGGTGGTTGTGATGGTAATTAGTTACCGTGGCAAATAGATAAGTGTATGCTACAGTGGGGACTGTAGTAACTTACTTAACTATTTGCTACGGCTTCTATTTACTGTAGCAAATAAGTATGCATTGTTTTTCGCTACATAAATATCCTACCATCGCAAATAGTTTTTTAATTTTTTAATTTTTTTTTGCCTGAACAACATTCTCATTTTCACATCCTATCAGGTCAGATCCAGGCTAATAGCAGTTATACTAACCCCCATAGAACAAAATTCCATCGAAACTTGCGAAATTTCCACCGAAATTTCCCATTTTGGAAAATGCGAAACGAAACTCATGGGGACCGAAAAAAAGTCCTCAGTTTTGATCGAAACTATCGAAATTTTGTCGAAACTTGTTGAAACCTCGAAACCTGTCGAGTTGAACCAGTTGGTTCATGAGGAAAAAAAATTCCCAAATTTCTTGGGAAACTTGGGAAATTTCGTGGAAACATAGGAAATTTCGTGGAAACTTGGGAAATTTCATGGAAACCTGGGAAATTTCGTGGAAACTTGGGATTTTTTTCCTGTAAATTTTGTAGTTTTCCCAAATTTTAAATTTTTTGTTTATTTCATATTTCCCCAAATACCCACGACAAATACCCCCTCCATCAGGACTTTCCTATCCAAAGTGTGTATTCCCTCAGGTTGATTATCTTAAGCATATTGATGACCAGACTCATAAAGTTACATTTGTCGATTAGCTTGACAACCATAGGCATAAAATGTCATGGGATGTCTATGTTCGTTGGTTGGAAGAGAGGATATTACAGGCATAGTACTACTCAGCTCACAGGATGAACCCACTTTTGGCACTCCTCTTAACACTAAGTTGTATTTTCCTTTTATTGTCAACTATTTTGAAATTAGAAATTATATATTGAATGTTATGTGCTCAAGTAGTTAAGTTTATAATGTACTTTTTGGACAACTCTACATTGATGTTATGTACATTGAATGACATATCTACATTGATTTTTTTAGCAAAACACAACAAATGTATTCTTTATACTCTAATTAGCTTAAATACAGGATCCCACCCCAAAATACTCTCTAAAACCTGTCGAAACTTGTACAAGAAAAGTCCTCGTTTCCTCGAAATTTCCCAAGTTTCCACCTAAGTTTTCCATTTTCACCCAGTCAAAACTTGAGTTTCCCTCGAATTTTTTACCATGCTAACCCCACCTTCGAAACACATTGAACAACCAGGCAATCGATCCATCTAGAATTTTAGGCATTACATTTGACGAAGAACAAAATCATTTGTCAGTGGGCCAAGTAATTGCTAGATTTTGGGAACTTTATTATATTTCAACTTCTATGTTTTAGGATTACAGAATAAATAATAAGATGTAAATTGCATGAAATTCCACAAATCCACACTAATTTTCTCTTGGCAATCAACTACAAAAGAATACCATACAAACAATCTATCTTTTAGGATCTTCTACAACTTCACAATAGGAAGAGGTCACAGTCACTAGTCAGCAGAGGTAGCAGAGACATGGAGAATTCACCAAGACCCAGATCATGCAGGGTACAATCATGCCAATGAAAAACATGCCTCCTTCCACCTTTTCTATTCATCGTAACGCTTGAAGAAATAGCCTAGATAATCAAAATCGATCGGAGACACCTTTGCCTACACACGACATAGAGAACCATATAAGTAAGATTTGGATCACTAAAGCAATTCTTAGAGCTGAAGGAATACTGAAGATTACCTGGATCAGTGCCCATAGAGCCCAATATAAATGTGATGCTAACATGTAGGAATTTGTCTCAATGTACAATGCTTTGAGATTTTCATCAGATACCTGGTGGTCAAAAAGGTTGAGTTTATTAGAAAACCAGAGGCTGGGTGTGCTTAGAATCATGGTTAAGCTAATTGGCAGGCACCAAAAAGAAACAAAATAAATAAAGAAAAGCACACATACAAGTTATAGTCACACTCAAAGCCTGCATATTCATTGAAGTGGTTTCCAATGTCATAGCCTCTATAGCTAAATGACCCGTACTCAAAATCAATTAAGTAATGTTTATCTACAACTGGAATAATTTAGAGACAAAACCAAGAAAAAAAATTCACAAATAAACCCAGGAAAAGAATGATAATGCATGATTGACAAAGGCACCCAAAGATGAAGCGTAAGGACATTCTACCTATGGAACTTGAACCTAAAGGTCAAATTAGATTGTCATGCTGATATGGAGAAAATATGATCGAACCGGGTTCATACTTGGTTTGACCCTCGACCCCGGTCGAGACAGAGGGAATCGATTCGCTCCCAAGCGAACTGGATCCAGAAGATAGCTTACTGAGGAAGAAACTAATTCAGCTACAAGCACGCCCTAATCCAGCTTATGGATTAGGTTAATTACCCTAATGATGGCAGGCACAAATTGACGGCTGTTGCTTATCATTATCAAGGGGATAATCATCACATAACCTAAAGGTTATCTCAGGAGTCCTCTACTAGTCCAAACTAGTAGAAGTCTATCGCTCAACGGATCTAACTATTAAGATCCAACGACTACCCGAAGAAGGCTCGAGTACATCCAACGAAGGAGATTCGAAGGTACACTCTATCTAAACCTCACTTGCCTACGAGGTGAAAGGAAGAGGGAGATTCACATACACACTGGTAGACGTAAACTATCAGAGGCTTACGATCTAGATCACCTTTCCCAGTTCTTCATTCCTTAGCTCTGTGCTTCTAGCAGAGCCGTTTGTGATTAAGTTCATCAACTGACTTAGCCTTCGGAGGTGGACTCCCGACCCCAGCAGTTGGGCCACGTCTGACGCTTTCGTTTTGCAGGTCATCACGAGGAGATCTAAGGGCTGAGCAGATTTTGGACGCATCACATGCAAAGGGATAATATATGAGAGGACTCTTACCTAATGTAAACAAAGAGACAAATAAGGAAGAGTGGGAGATTGGGAGAAAGAAAAAGATAAAAACATGCTGCAAATAACTTTACATACTTCATGGTTGCATTTGGAAAAAAGGAAAAAGAACAAGTAACAAATTACCAGATTGCATTCCGATCAATGTCTAGATCTTCTCGGGATTAGCTTCGATCCCTCTTTGGGAAACCATGAAACTGAGGAACTTCCCGGAGGAAACTCCAAAGGTGCATTTTTCCGGATTTAGACGCATTTGATAAGTTCTCAAAATGTCAAAAGTTTCTTCAAGATCTGCCAAGTGTAGGGCCCGAACAAGGCTCTTTACGAGCATGTCATCAACATACACCTCCATGTTCCTCCCGATCTGGTGTTCGAATATTTTGTTAACAACCCTTTGATAAGTTGTCCCTGCGTTCTACAACCCGAATGGCATTACTCGGTAGTAGTAACAGTCCCGATTGGTCATGAAAGAAGTATGCTTTTCATCTTCCTGACTCATCATGATTTGGTTATACCCCGAGTAAGCATCCATAAAGCTAAGAACTTCATGTCCAGCGGTTTCCTCAATTAAAAGATCAATCCTAGGGAGAGGATAATAGTCCTTCGGGCAAGCTTTGTTTAGATCCGTGTAATCAGTACACATTCTCCACTTCCCATTTGCCTTTTTGACCATTATCACATTGGCCAACCAAGTCGGGCATTCGATTGGTTCAATGAAGCCTGATTTTTCAAGTTTTTCAACTTCTATTTTGATTGCCTCATGTTTTTCAATCGCAAAATTTCTCCTTCTTTGAATGACCGGGGTAGCATCTTTCTGGATCCAGAGCTTGGGTTCTGCTACCCGACTGTCTATCCCGGGCATGTCACTTGCGGACCACGCAAAGATATCAGCATTGTCGCATAAGAAATTGGTCAGTTCTTTCTTGAATTTGTCGGGTTGTTCTAATCCAATGAATGTCCCACGATCGGGAAGAGACTGGCTGAGTTGAATTCTCTCCAGTTTCTCGACTGGTTCTGCTCTTTGCATGCTTTCTTCGTCTCGATCATCATGGACTTCAATGGTCAAGGCGCTTCCCGAACTCTCTGACCTCCGTTTCTCTTTCAAGTAATTCACATAGCATTGATGGGAGGTAGATTGATCAGAACTGTATTCCCCAACCCCTGCATCGGTCGAGAAGTTGAGTTTCATGTGTCGGGGAGACACAACTGCCTCAAGTGCATTAAGCGTTGGTCGTCCCAAGATCACATTGTAAGCTGACAAGTCCTTTATGACCATGAAGTTGACTCGAACTAGTGTGTCTCGGGGTGACTTCCCGATCCGTAGATCTAGGTGGATCATTCCTTCCACTATCGCCGAAGATCTTGCAAAACCATAAAGAGGAGTTGATGAAGGGGTCAATAGATCATCAGCTATCTTGAGTCTTTTGAAAGCCTCATAAGATATTAGATCAACTGATGATCCTGTATCAATCAAGACTCGGTGAACCTCTCGATTTGCAATTTTGACTTTGATGATGATTGCATCATCGTGCGGTACTATGAATCCGCTCAGGTCCTCATCTGAGAATGTTATGGGCTCCAGGCACGCTGGATTTTGCCTCTTTCTTGGTAGATGCACAGCCCCTACGAACCATGCTTTTTGCTTTGCCTTCCTGATTGATTCCATAGTTGGGCCACCCATTATAACATAAACTGGTGACTCCTCCCGATCTACCTTCTCTTTTTTCCTTTGTCAGCTTTTTTAGCTACTTCCGTCGGGCAAGGCGATCGGGCTCTCTTTTTGGTTCGGATGAACTTTCACGAGGCTTCCCAGGTCTCCGCACATATTGGCCAAGTTTGCCTTCTTGGATCAATTTCTCGATCTCTAACTTTAAGATTCGACAACTGTCTGTGTGATGTCCATAATCTTTATGGAAGCGACAATATTTTGTCATGCCCCGATCCTCTAGAAGAGAGTGCAGTTTCCCAGGCCACTTTAAAGATTTCTTGTCCCAAATGTTCATCAAAATCTCTGATGGCTTAGCATTAAGGGGAGTGTAACTTTCCCGCCTTTGATCGCGTTTCCATCTACTCTTTGATCCTTGATTTCTATCATTCGGGGAATTCTTCTCAGTGTCCCGATCTGGTCTTCTATCTCGATCAGCTTTCACTCGAGCGCTTATCACTTCTAAACGCTAGCCTGCTTCTGGCACTTTCGCAACAATGTCCCGTACGTCTTGGGTTTGTCTGTCAAGAGGACTTCTAACAGTCTTTGGTGCGTAATTCCACTCCAGAGTGCATTGTAGGCGACTTGGTCGTCTAGATCCTCGATCTTGATGGCTACTTCATCGAATCGTTTTAGGAAATTCTGAATCGATTCATTTCGTCCTTGCCTTATGGCAAATAGACTGTCAGATGTCTTCTTGCTCCCGATCGCGCTTCTTAATCGGGCAATGAACTTTTGAGCAAGTTCCCTAAAATTGTTGATGGATCCCGGCTGCAAGCTGCTGAACCATTTAATGGCTGGTCCTTTTAGTGAAGCCGGGAATGTTCTACAGAGCAACTCGTCCTCTCGCCCGAGGACAGTCATTACTGATTTGAAGTAGCTTATGTGCTCCTTTGGGTTGGTTTTCCCTTCAAAAGGTGTGAAGGCTGGCATAATGAAATTCTGAGGAAGTGGCATGTTCATGATTTCATCTGAGAAAGGTTCCCGATTAACCACGTCCAGATCCTCGTCATGATCTCGACCTTCCAACTTGCGCTCGACCTCCGCCATCCTCTTACAAAGACGATTTTGCCTTACTCCATCAGATTCAGTGGTATCCTCCCGGTGAGAATGCGTTCGTGCAACTGACATTCTCGATTGGGCTTGTTGCAGGTGACTTTCACCTTGATGCTCAAAGTTTTCCTGATTACTCCTTTGAGGCAAAGATCGAGTTTTAGAAGGTACTGAAATACGATCCAAGGCACTGATCCTGGTCCCGTTCGGAGTTTTTTGGCGATGGTCAGGTCCATTGTGAATTGATCTTTGACCTTCAGCCTGTCTCCCTCTAGGGATACCCCTTTTCGGTCGGGATCCTCTGGTTGTCTGGAAAGCCCTTAGTAACCTTCCTGCCTGAGTGTTTTGCCTTGGGCCTTGTTCCACTCCAATTTGATGAACCAAGTCCCTCAGCACTCCTTGCATTTCGAGCATGCCCTTTTGAAGTTTGTCTACATCTGCTGTAGCATCATGTCCCTGAGGACCTTTAGACGTACCTTCCCTGTGCGGGTTTTCTAGAATCAGGTTGTCCTCAGGAGGATCTTGTTCCACTTGGATCGAGCGTTCGTCCCCTTCTTCTTGATGCGTTTGATCGTCCTGGTGATGGTCATCCCCGGCGGTTTCCTATCGAGTACGCCCATTGTTTGCTCGTCTCACCATGACTTGGAAACTGTCGTTCCCACTGACGGTGCCAAACTGATGCGTCACAGTTATACTATGCTGCTCCCGACTAAACCTCCCCTCGTGCTGAAGATGATGAGTCCTACAAAAAAGGGTTAGATACGGGCCCGCTAGAATACCGGGCAACCGCCTCCAATGGCTAAGTCAGAAGGTGAACAGATTAAGGTCCCGTGCACGGATTACACAAGACTGTGCTCAGAATGTATTGGATGCTTATCGGAGGGGTATGTCCTTCTTCTTATACTGTAAGTGTTACCTTTTACGTATTTGGCAAGTCTACCCGACGGAGGCTGTTGTTTCTCCTGAGATTATGCCTCCATGTCTTTGTCCCGCTAGATCAGTAATTGGGTTGACCTTCTCCATTGAGAACGGTTGTTATATTAGTCCAGCATGTGTTACGCCTTGATCGAGCTAGTCGGTTCTTATCCTGACTTAAGGTATGCGGAGCCCCGGACGGGTCTAACCCGGTCGGGTAGGAAACTTCCGTGTCACAAACCATCACCGAAAACAATAAAACCATTGCCAAAAATAAAATGCTAAACTTACTTACTGTCACCGCATCCGTCGTCTATACTACCGTCATGGAAAATAGGCGACTGGTTTTGAGCATCAACTGGGAAATTATTTTTGGCGACGGTTCCTTGTAAACATCGCCGAAAATGACATTTTTGGCGACGGTCGAAAAGTTGTTTGGCTACTACGTTATTTTGGAGTTTTGGTAGGCCCAAATACTTTTTTAGTGACTGTTGAAGTAAAACCGTCGCCAGAAATACTTTTTATTTTTATTTTCTTATTAAATCATCCTAATCTAGAAGAAACATACACCTGGAGTGACAAGTAACATTTTAAATTATCAAAATCCAAATATGTATGCATTGTTTTTCATGTACCAAAATAGAAAACAAAGAACAATATTGTAAAACAATCAAGAAAATAAATACATCCAAGGAAAAATGGCCCGTTCCTATCATCTTTTGACAAACAATCCCAGCTATATCCAATGTCTCACTCTGCATATTACCAGCAACCACCAAATCTGGTAAAACTGCAAAAACAACCATGGAAAACATCATTTGAAGCTAGGATCAGGTTCAAGCCTTCTTCTCTATCCATGTGATTAGGTACAAGGAGTAGAATAGGTTTTAGATCACTTATTCTCCTAGAATGAAAAAGGAAAAACAGAAAAATGAAGATTATATACTCTGGAAATCCTAGTTGCAATTAGCCAAAACCACAAGTTTAAAATTGAAGTATCTCTTTGTTAAGCTCAAAATTTAGACCCTTTATGAATGCAAGCCTTCATGACTAAACACATGTAAATAAACCAACAAATAACTATGGGAAAAAGCTTGATATTTAAGTCATATAAGAGGAGGAAACCAACAGAGCCCGGTATTGGTTTTATAAGAATGTTTATAAACAGAAAAAACTGAAATTAATAAAGGAACAACTGTTCGACAGACTTGGATATCAGTTGCATCAAGTTCATACCCTCTGGCTTGACAAATCAGCTTTCTCATTCACTTCTGCATCAATTCAAGTTTCTAGAGAAGCAAATTGGATTCATTTTCCATACCTGAAACACACAAGGAAAAATCAGATGATTTCATATAGAATCATGACCACTACATGTGTTAATATTTATCAAGGCAAATCCAGCTCCATATGTTAAGCTCATCACTCTTACTGCAGATCAATCCATATCCTAAAGTCAGCCTTTTATTCTCTCCCATACATCAGCTCTGGCTTTCTGAGAAGCATATCTGATATGTTTGTCATACAATGTGTGTTCACAGAACATAAACCGCTCCATTTACATGAAAAAATGTGCAAGGGAAAAACAGTGTCATGCTTTATGCTTTTGATTTAAGCTCCATTCCACATATATGGGTTTGTGTTTGAAATCCTCACTCCTATTAAAGAGACATGTCTTTCCTTCAGGTCATAGCTAATCAAGTTGTAGCATGATATACAACCTTAAGTTCTGTACTAATGGATATACCAGATGGGGGAAAACGACTAGTTTGGACCTGTGGGCATAAAAACCAGAATAAGAACCTGTAATCATTAAATGCAAATGAGACATCATTCATGTACAAATTCTGGGTTATAGATGCTCTTGTTCATGGTTCTGGAAAGGAGCTTTCTGACCAAATCTAATTGCATCATATTTCACATTTACTCATTCCACATTGGCAGTTGCACCCAATATACCTAAACTCACCGGAACCCCATACAGAATACGGTGCACACATACAAAAGATTATGACTTACAAATCAAACCGAAATCTTGGTTTCTCAACAGCTTCCCAACTCAAAATTTGCTATATCAGTGATTATTAGCCATCATATGACCGTTGGAGATCTTTTGAGAATATGACCGTTGGAGATAATATGACCATTGGAGATCTTAGATTATATGACCGTTGCAAATAATTTCTTTCCTTATGTATAGCATGTTACATTTATTTTATTCTTTACTTGATTGTATTATATATATACATGAAGAAGTAATACAAAATCGCTCCTACACAAAATCATCTTAACATGGTATCAGTTTAGGACGATCCAAACCTTTTCAAGTGACGCTATTTTTTTTCAAGAGCAGTCAACGATCCCTACGTTGTTGTTTTCTTTCCGCTGCCTTTACAATGACGGATCCATCTATCAATGCTCTTGCTACAGCTGTTGTTGCTTCCACTAATGCTGTTTCCATCCACTTTGATGGTTCTTCTCCATATTTTCTACATCATTCGGATAATCCTGGTGCTATACTCGTCACGCAACTTTTACGCGGCGATAATTATCCCACTTGGAATCGTGCAATGCGAATGGCTCTTGAGGCCAAACATAAGCTTGCATTTATCGATGGCTCCTTACCTAAACCCGCCGCTGATTCTTTGGAACTTCACGCATGGACACGATGCAACAGCATGGTCCTTTCTTGGTTGCTAAATGCTCTCTCACCTGATATTGCTAATAGCATTCTTTACATCTCTACTGCCCACGAGGTTTGGGATGATCTTCGTGATCGTTTTTCTCAAAAAAATGCTCATCGAATTTTTGAGATCCGACGTAGCATTTTAATCATCATCAAGGAACCTCTTCTTTGGCATCTTATTATACTATTCTCAAGGGCTTTTGGGATGAAGTCGACTCATACAACTCTTTCCCACCCTGCACTTGTGGTCTTTTGTCAAAACACACTGATCTTCAACGACAAGATTGCTTACTTGAATTTTTAATGGGCCTTAATGATTCTTATTCTTCTGTTTGAAGTCAACTCCTTTTGATGGAACCCTTGCCTAACATCAATCGTGCTTATTCTCTTCTATTGCAAGAGGAGCGTCATCGCTCCCTCCATGAGTTACCGAATCCATCATTGCATCAATCTGCCCTTGTAGCCACTGCTCCTCGTACACATTCTAAAAATGGTAAGAAGCCTATATATCACTATGATTTTTGTGGCATGGACGGCCATTCAGATTCCCGTTGTTTTAAGTAACACGGTTATCCTCCCAAGAGCAACAATACACACATTAAATCAACATCACCTGGACTCTCTACTCGATCCTTTGCTGCCATCAACCCAGGAACAAATTCTGCCCCCTCCTTTACTTCAGCACAGTATCATCAATTATAGGCTACTGTCTGTATTGGTCGACTGATTGGTCGACTGGACCAGTCGACCAATCCACTCGACCAATGAGTACAGCAACTCCAGAATTGGTCTGTTTTGGATGTTTTGGTATCTTTTCTGTTAGGGATCTTTCCTAATATGTTGTATACACTTGTTTAGGACCTTCTTCTCAAGTTTGTCAAGATCTTACTTGATTTCATAGGATTCCTTTGCGAGTTATAAAAGGTAAGGATGGTTACTTCTTTAACAACATAAATTGCATATCTTAGTTTCTATATTTGAATCATGTTAAGTTATTTCTTTAATTATTTTCTTATAATGCTATACTACTGTGGTACTGTCTTGATATCAGTAGCATTACTTATTCATATTGAATTGACTCATGTATGATTTACTTACCAGTTAGATACAAATTGATTGTAATTATTGATTTCTTTCCATATATGAAGTTACCATATATGTGATGATATGAATTGATGCATGTGTATGCTTAAGTATGGTTTCGAAAGGAGAGGTGTCCTTTTGACACTTCTATCCTTGGACAACTACGGGAATATTATGGGATGTTTCCGGAGATGCCCTCTGGACACCTTCCTAAACTGTTGGATGACATATCTAGGACTGTCTAGTAGTGTTTGGCTAGGATGTCCCGTTATGTCAGACCCTAATCGGAGGGGTATTGAGACCGAACGACCCGTGGTAGCAATGGGGATTCATGGGCGCTCAAGACCGGTAACCAACCCGTGAGAGGACAGGAATCACATTGTGGGGGCCATTTATTGGAGGGTTGCATATGGATAGACTTGGGCTCACGGGCGCTCAAGACCGATAACCAATCCATGAGGGGACGTGAGAGCTTCCCGTTTACCATATGTGGATGACCAGTAGGGTTGATGAGTCCGTAGTCAGGGACTATGAGGACTCTAGTGTGAAGGATACCGGAAAGGATCGTCAGGGACGAGGAATGGACGTATCTGGATCTGACTTGATGTAACTAAGTAGAAGACTTGCATTTGGCTAGGCTTTACCCTGACATGCGCCGGTACTTAAACCAATGGTTATGTGAGAGAGTGGTGACTTATACCCCCAGCCATGGAATGTCCCGAGGGATGCCGGACCCATTACCAACTGATGATGAGTGATTGAGACCTTCCTAAAGAAGTACGGTGCTATGACTTAAAGCATGTCTGCCAATAGAGACCAGCATATATAGAGTTAGATTCATACATTCATAGTTTGTTTCATACCATATTGCATTTATGTTTGTTCTGAAATCCTGCCATTTATGTTATTATGGATTTAACTGCCTTACTGAGTTTCTTTGAAACTCATTCCTTTATTGTACAATGTTTGTTAGACTATTCTACAGGTTCTGAATATCATGACGGCCCCTATGAAGAAGCGCAAGGAGAAGAGGCATATCTCCAGGAAGGTGATTGCGGTTACAACAATTACACTGAAGATCCCGCGAGTGGTTATGCTCCGTACGATGCTTAGTCCGACCATAGAGTGGAAGCGCCCTTGTGCTGTTTATGAGATTTATACTTATAGGGATGTTGTCTATAAAGTTGAGAACAATTTAGTTACCCATTGTACCTGCTATTGGGATTAGATTTTATCTTGCTTATTCTCTTTTAGAACTACTTTTCCGCTGGTTGTAGAGTGGGATTTTGCCTCACTTTACATATCTGATTTAGACACTCTGATTATATCTAGTACTCTGATTTATATATGATTCATTCTTTCCTTATTTGGATCTATGGTTTATCTTCCGCACTTTTATTATTATTGTTCATGATTATGTTATTGTTTATGTGGGAGGTTGATTACTCGATACCTGATCTTCAGGCTGTGGATCACACTCTCGGGTATGCCAGATAGGGTACCGGCTGGGAGGATGTAACAGATTGGTATCAAAGCCCAAGGTTCGAGGAAATCCTAACCACAAAAAACAATAACTGAACATTCCTGAGTCATTGATCTGAAATGACTCCTCTACTCTTAGAAGTGAATAATAGAACACTTGGATTAGAAACTTAACCTATGAAGCATATGAGAACATTTTCGAATAACATACCATAATTATACTTAAACAAATGTCACTAATGCAAATAAAAGAAAGGTGCATAATATACAATAATTAAGTGAAACAAAATGAACTTCATTAATTTCAAAAGCTTTTCACACGATTACATCCGAAATGCATAAATGGAAATCCTAGGGTACAGTCTATCTAGGTGATCTTCTCCGATCTCTCGTATGCTCCGAACTCCTCCGCTAGCTGAGTCACCCGATGCTCTATCCTATCCTGTCGTGACTCCATCCTCTCATACATCTGCTCTGTCCGACCTCCATCCTCTCTAGCATGGAAGTCATCGATCTCATCTGTGCCCCAAGATCTGAAGTCTCTAGAAGCGCATGTGAAGGGCCACCGCCTCGAAGTGTGATGAAGGAAACTCGTGATGCACCGGCTCAGCCTCGTGCATCTCAGATCGTCTCCGGCCTGATCATCACTATCGGGACCGATATCCTCTCCTCCATCCTCCGACTCCGATCCTCATCCTCCGACTCCTCATCATCCTAACCCTCCGGACCGGGAGATCTCTCGGGCTGCTGCAGTCTCATCGACGAATGGTCCGAGTCCCGATGAAGTATCCCACGTGAACCGGTATCCATTGGTGTATCCTCGAAACTCACCCCGAAATGCACGAAGATCAAGGTCGGTAGCCTCCCATAGCAAAGGTTCCGCATGCTAGGCCGCAGAACCAAGTCCGGCATGACCTGCTGAATGATGTAGGAGAGATCGATCTCGAAGCCCATGTAGATGCGGTAGATGACTAAGGCCTCCATCACCGTGACCCGATGGTGATGTCCGGCCTTCGGCATAATGTTTCGGCCGACTATGCGACCGATAATTCGTGCGAGAATCCGTCATCCGTCCGCTGGTCCACGGAGTGAAGCATCGACGACTATCCCATAGCGTAGAGCATATCTCGTGAAGCTCGTATCGCATCGGATGGCTGTCCAAACCCTGCTCCTGCGGTATCCACACACACCTTCTTGTGGATAGTAAGGAACCTGCAAGATCTCAGCCGGTGCTCGGGTGGAAAAGCGAATCGAGTCCGGAAGACCCCTGCTCCCGAGGACAAGTCTAAGTGGATGTCCTTGACCTCGAGCCTCCTCTCGTGTAGGTAAGGTTGCTTTGAAGAACAACCTCACTAGCTCCGGGTATACCCGGCGGATCCTCGGTGAAGAGATGAGTCCACTGCAACGTGTCGAATCTCTGCCGAATCCTAAAGACTACGAGCTGGCGTAGGTGAAGTAGACGTCCCAACTCGATGTTACGATGGCTGAAGTAGGCCTCGTACAAAAACTCGGCTTCGAGGTGTGTTGAACATGTCCGGTCTCCGAACCTCTGTCTAGGCTCGAAGGAACCCGACCTCTGCCCCTACAATGCGACAATGCGACCACGACCTCTACCTCGTCCTCGCCCTCCCCTCTGCATAGTGTGTATCTGTGAAAGAGACAAGAGACATTTCCAGTTAGTGCTACTTTAAGATTTGAGCCAAAAGGGTATTTTCGTAATTTTTTGGAAAATTTCAAATTTGGGGGAAATTTGATTTGAACATACTAGCATGTGCGCAATACTTGGAATTTCATGTCTATGAAGTTTGTTTGAAGAAAATCGATCGAAAACTTGAATTAAAGCGAAAAATTCAGCAAGAAGGAAAATTTGGGGATTTTGCAATTTAGGTCAAAATTGGATTTTTGAAAAGTTGAAATTGGTTAAATCAAATTTTATGGAACTATCTACAATATCATCTTGAGCATGTAGCATTTGATTTCATGCGAAAATTTCAAGCGGTTTGAGAGAAAACGAAAATTTTCTAAAGATAACGATTTCGGTATGAAAACGTTGCGAGATGAACACCAATATGTTAGAACTTGTTGTCTATGCATGGCATTGTGTTTAAAACCTAGGGAATATGTTTCTAAGTATTCCTAAGCATGATTTCTAGCATTGGATACAAGCAAAGCATGGTTTTGATTGAAATGCAAGCATGAGAAGATGAAAATGGAAGAAAGAATGAGAGATTTACCTTGTTTGTGATGATTGTGTGTTGATGTGTTGTTGTTAAAGCACCAAAACACCTCAAGAACACTTGTGAGAACCTTTGGAGACTTTCCCTAGAGCTCTCTCACCTTTGAAAGAGGATAAAATGAAGTTGGAATGTGGAAATGAGGCTTATAATGCGAATTTTCGCATTGCATGCTCGCATTGGTCGACTCATTGGTCGATTGGGTCGATCGACCAATCACTCGACCAATGGTCACTAGAGACCTCTTTTGCTGTTGAATTTTTGGAAAATGTGATTTTTGCCTTATGGATTATTGTTTGATGACTATATGGATATATTTAAGCATGATTTAAGTTTTCAAATCATTTGGACTTGTGGTTTATGTTGAAACTTGAAATTCGGTATTTTGATGTTCTCGGTTTTGCGAGAATGGTTACTCTGAGAAGTGGGCGTGGTGAATCCAGTGGTCAAGGAGGTGGTGAAATACCTCAGGGAGGTGGTGAAATACCTTATGGAGGTGGTGAGATACCTAATGTTGATCAGGGTACCCATGAGATACCCGGTGCCCCGAATGTTGGAAGCTTTCATGATATTGCCAATATTATGGGCAATATGATGCAGCAACAAGCAGCTCAGTTCAACCAAATGTTGGTGGGTTTCATGACTCTGCACAATGAGACTCGAACTGGTGCTAATGTGAATCCTCATGCCGCAGTCCTAAATGCGGGAGGTTTAGCTGGAACTCCTCATACTCGCCTGATGGAGAGTTTTTTGAAGATGCAAGTACCCACTTTCACTGGAGTTACCAAGGATCCCTTGTTTCCAAACAAGTGGCTTCGTGAGTTGGAGAAGGCTTTCCGACATCTGCAATGCTCGGAAGCTCGGAAGATTCTGTTCTTTGAGCAGAAGTTGCAACAAGAAGCTGATACATGGTGGATCTCCACCTCGGCTGTTTTGGAAGGTTTGCATACGGGAGTTGTAACTTGGGAGTTGTTCAAAGAGGCTTTTTGTATGAATTATTTCCCCAAGGCGGTGAAGGATGCGAAGGAAGCTGAGTTTATGGTTCTCACACAAGGATTTTGTGTCGTGTTGGAGTACCAACGAAGTTTGAGGAGCTTCATTTCTTTGCTCAGATTCTCTCGAAGGTCGATCTCGCCAAAGCGAAGAAGTTCTTCAAAGGACTGCGCCTGCCATTAAAGCTTACCTCACGGTCCGGCCTATAGTGAGTTATGCTCAAGTGGTGCGGAACTCGAAGAAGTTGGAAGAAACGAGAGAAGGAAAGTGCACGTGTGCAAAGGCCCCGGCAGCCAAGGAACCCCGGGTTGGTGGATCGTAATGATCGGCGTTTTGTGAGACCTACACCCTACCCCACTCCTACCTTTCAGCCTAAGAGCGTAGGTCGGAACTCGGGTTTTCAGCAGCCGGCCGGTTTAGACAGATATGGCGGAAACCGACCATCGGTGAGTGCAAGTGCTAGGCCTTTTGTTCGAAGCCCTCTGTTGCAGCTACCCCGGTTGGACCCAAGCAATCTGTTTGCTTTACTTGCAAGCAAGCTGGTCATTTCGCTCGTGCCTGTCCGAAGCGGCCTATCCAGCAACTTTGCTCCGGTGGTGAAGAGTGCTCCTGCTCCTCCCCTCGGTAGAGTGTTCGGTATTTCAGTCTTTGAGCGGGTTCCAAGCCATGAAGTGATTACGGGTAGATTGTTAGTTGCTTCTATTTCTGCATTTGTCTTATTTGATACGGGTGCATCTCATTCGTTCATGTCATCTGCATTCATCAAGAAGACTGACCTAATCCACGAGAAGTTGTCTAGTTGTTTATTGATTAGTACACCTATTGGTCTGTTGTGAAACTAGATAAGGGGTTATCTAAATGTCCTGTGTTGATTTGTGAGAAGAACTTGGAAGCCAATTTTGTACTTCTTGATATGAAGGACTTCGATGTTATTTTGGGAATTGATTGGTTAACAGCCCACAAAGCTGTGTTCCTTTGTTCCTCAAAGAAGATTCAGTTCCATATTTGTGGAAGTCCGGTCTTAGAATTTCATGGTGAAAAGAGAAGGGTTTGTAAGAAGGTGTGTCTGCTGTGACCGATGCAAGTCTATGCCCTAGTGGATGATGCTTCATCGAAGGCAAGGGTAAAGTGGAGAAAAGAGTCGATGAAGTCGGGGTTGTCCGTGACTTTGTTGATGTCTTCCACGATGATCTATCGGGAGTGCCTCCAGAGACGGGGATGTCGAGTTTTCTATTGATCTCGTCCCTGGTGCCGCTCCGGTATCTAAAGCTCCGTATAGGATGGCTCCTACTGAGTTGAAAGAGTTGCAAAATCAGTTGAATGAGCTCATTGATAGAGGTTTCGTACAACCTAGTGTATCACCTTGGGGAGCTCCGGTCTTGTTTGTCAAGAAGAAAGACGGTAGTATGCGCTTGTGCATCGACTACCGTGAGTTGAATAAGCTGACTATCAAGAATAGATACCCGCTGCCCAGAATAGATGATCTCTTCGATCAGTTAAAGGGTGCAGTTGTGTTCTCAAAGATTGACTTAAGATCCGGATATCACCAATTGAAAGTGAAGTCTAGTGATATCTTCAAGACAGCTTTTCCGAACACGGTATGGTCACTACGAGTTTAGGGTCATGCCCTTCGGATTGACCAATGCTCCTGCGGTGTTCATGGACCTCATGAACCGAGTATTTCACGATGTGCTTGATAAGTTTGTGATTGTATTCATCGACGACATCTTGATCTATTCGAAGAGCGAAGAAGAGCATGCGAGCCATCTAAGTTTCACTTTGCAAAGGTTGCGAGAAAAGAAGTTGTACGCTAAGTTTAGCAAGTGTGATTTCTGGCTTAAGAGAGTAGTATTCCTTGGCCATGTGGTTTCAGCCGAAGGTATTCGTGTTGATCCTGAAAAAGTTCAAGCTGTGGCTGATTGGGAAAGACCGAAGTCGGTAACGGAAATAAGAAGTTTTCTTGGATTGGCGGGTTACTACGAAGGTTTATTGAGAACTTTTCTCGGTTGGCTGCTCCTATGACTAAGTTGACCGGGAAAGAAGGAAAGTTTGTTTGGTCGGCCTTTGTGAGAAGAATTTCCAAGAGTTGAAAGATAGATTGACAAGTGCCCCGGTTTTGACTATACACGATAGTTCCGGTGGTATGACAGTTTATACCGATGCGTCAAAGATTGGATTGGGTTGCATACTGATGCAACATGGCAAGGTCGTAGCCTATGCTTCTCGGCAATTGAAAGATTATGAGCGGAATTACCCCACTCACGATCTAGAACTTGCCGCTGTTGTCTTTGCTTTGAAGATTTGGAGACATTACCTCTACGGTGAGAAGATTGCCATTTTCACGGATCATAAGAGTTTGAAATACTTCTTTACCCAAAAGGAGTTGAACATGAGACAAAGGAGATGGTTAGAACTAGTCTCTGATTATGATTGTGATATTCGGTATCACCACTGGGAAGGCAAACGTTGTTGCTTGATGCTCTTAGTAGGAAGAACCAGAAGAAGACTTTGGATTTGAATGCTTTGAGTTTACCATTGTGGTCTTCTATTGAGAGCTTTGATTTGGAAATTGTCCCTGAGAATTCTGATTTTATTCTTTCTGCCATGACGGCAAGATCTGGTCTTAGAGATAAAATTGTTGCTCTGCAGAGTTCTGACCAAGAACTTTTGATCAAAGTTGAGAAGATTTCTTCGAATCCTGAGTCGGACCCCGACTTTGGTATATCCATGGATGGTGCTTTATTGTTTAGAGGAAGACTGTGCGTGCCTGCAAACGAGGAAATTAAGAAGGAATATTGAAGGAAGCACACCAGTCAGTCTTTACTATACACCTGGGAAGCACCAAGATGTACAAGGACTTGAAGGAACATTTTTGGTGGATTGGTCTGAAGGCTGATGTTGATGATTTTGTTGCCAAGTGTGAGACTTGCCAACGTGTGAAAGCCGTTCGACAACCCCCATCTGGATTACTTCAACCTCTTCCTATTCCTAGTTGGAAGTGGGAGGATATCTCTATGGACTTTGTGACTAGCTTGCCTCGGACAAGTAAAGGCAATGACACTGTGTGGGTGATTGTTGATAGGTTGACCAAATCAGCCCACTTCATTCCTATGAAGATCACTCATACTCTGGATAAGCTAGCAAGGCTTTACGTGGATAATGTGGTTCGTCTGCATGGTGTGCCATTGAGTATTGTTTCGATCGTGATCCTAGGTTCACCTCAAGGTTTTGGAATAGTTTGCGAAGGCCTTGGGAACCCAATTGAACTTGAGTACAGCTCATCATCCACGGTCCGATGGACAATCCGAGCGGACAATTCGGACATTGGAAGACATGCTCAGATCTTGTGTGGTGGATATGGGTGGTAATTGGGATGAACACCTAGCTTTGGTTGAGTTTGCCTATAACAACGGTTATCAAGCAACAATAGGCATGGCTCCATTCAAGGCTTTGTATGGCAGTACTTGTAGGACACCTTTGTCTTTGGATCGAGACAGGTGAAAGAAAAGTCTTAGGTCCTGAGATGATTGAAGCTATGAGTGCTATGGTAGATATGATAAGAGAAAGGATTAAGTCACTTGGTCAAGACAGAAATCTTATCTTGATAAGAGAAGGACCGATTTGGAATTTCAAGTTGGAGAGAAAGTTTTTCTGAAGGTTTCACCAATGAAGGGTGTGATGAGATTCAATGTTAAGGGAAAGCTTAGCCCTCGTTTCATTGGACCTTTCGAGATTTTGGAAAAGATTGGACCTATTGCGTATCGATTAGCATTACCTCCGCCTCTTCTTTGGTGTTCACAATGTGTTTCATATTTCGATGCTCCGGAAATACATAGAGAATCCGGAACACATTTTGCAGCAAGCACACGAAGGACTTAGTGCTGATTTGACCTACGATGAAGAACCGGCCGAAATCTTGGATAGGAAGGACAAGCGGCTGCGGAATCGCACCATCCCTTTGGTGAAGATTCGGTGGAAGAACCATACCCCCTGAAGAAGCTTCTTGGGAGAAGGAAGAAGACATGAAGGAGAAGTTTCCTTACCTCTTTGGAAGCACAGTACGCTTTCAATTTCGAGGACGAAATTTCTTTAAGGGGGGAGAATGTAAAACCCAGCCCTAACCTTGACCCGAAACCTTGTTATTTGTAGGTCCGGTGACCCGAAGTAAAGTAAGAAGTCAGCTTTGGGCCATCCCGGTGGAGGACTTGGTGTCGGCTTTGAATCCATGAGAGTTGATGATGAGGTTCTATTTATGGAAACTGAATCTTGATGAAGATCGGATTAGTTGATGGACTTGGAGTGCTCTCTATCATGGTTTGAAGGCTTTTCTACCTATTAGGTAAGTCACTTGATATGTGTGCAAAACCCCTTTAGGTTTGGATTTGATCTGGGTCTTCAATTCCCTGTTTTGGAATTCTTTATGCATTGGTCGACTCGATTGGTCGTTGGACCATCGACCAATCCACTCGACCAATGGGTGATGTCTTTGGCAATTAGGTCTTGCTTGCTCTATTTAAGTCCAATCTCGAGTCTACTTCGTATTTGCTGCCTCCAAACTCTTTGGAGCAGACCAAAGACCTCTGCAAGTCATCTCCCTTGCATCCTTGGTGATTTTCTTGACGGATCTTCGTCAAAACTCTTCCTTTTGCATCAAAGGTATGTCTACACTCTCTTCTTCTCCTCCATCTCTGTTTTTCTTTCCTTTTTGAGTTGAGACAGTAGAGGAGATGCTGCATTCTCTGTTGCAAACATCTCTGGACTTGTCTCTCATGATCTTCCTAAGGATTAATGGCTAAAACAATGATCTTAACCATGATCATTGCAAGCTTTTGAAGGAATCATGATCAAACCATGATCTAGTCTTTGTTTATCTTTTGATTTGAATTCTGATCTCCTTGGATCTTCTATATTGATCATGTTAGTAGTCAATTGCTGTGTTTTCTTTTCATGATCCATGATCTATCAATCTCTAGTTGTTTCTCCTCTACCATACCATGTTTTCTTCATGAATCATGATAATTACAAATATGGTAGGTTTTGTTTCCTTATTTAGATTTATGCTCTTAGGTCTATTTTCTTGAAGATTTAAGTATGCTTTTCATGATACCTTTACCTGAATCAATGATCCATTCTCCTATTGTTCTTGTCTTTGATTTCTATCTTGAATTCTTCAAGATCCATGATTGATCTAATTATGGTAACTTTTTGTTTCTTAATTTGGATCTTGATGACTTGATTTGATTAGTGTTTTGAGATCCCCTATATGTTAGGATACTACTAATGTAGTTTACCCCTTGATTAGTACCCTTTTGAACCACCAAATTCGGATTTTATATCTCAAAACTCTGATTTTATAGGCTACTGTCTGCATTGGTCGACTGGACCAGTCGACCAATCCACTCGACCAATGAGTACAACAACTCCGAATTGGTCTGTTTTGGATGTTTTGGTATCTTTTCTGTTAGGGATCTTTCCTAATATGTTGTATACACTTGTTTAGGACCTTCTTCTCAAGTTTGTCAAGATCTTACTTGATTTCATAGGATTCCTTTGCGAGTTATAAAAGGTAAGGATGGTTACTTCTTTAACAACATAAATTGCATATCTTAGTTTCTATATTTGAATCTTGTTAAGTTATTTCTTTAATTAGATTCTTATAATGCTATACTACTGTGGTACTGTCTTGATATCAGTAGCATTACTTATTCATATTGAATTGACTCATGTATGATTTACTTACCAGTTATATACAACTTGATTGTAATTATTGATTTCTTTCCATATATGAAGTTACCATATATGTGATGATATGAATTGATGCATGTGTATGCTTAAGTATGGTTTGGAAAGGAGAGGTGTCCTTTTGACACTTCTGTCCTTGGACAACTACGGGAATATTATGGGATGTTTCCGGAGATGCCCTCTGGACACCTTCCTAAACTGTTGAATGACATATCTAGGACTGTCTAGTAGTGTTTGGCTAGGATGTCCCGTTATGTCAGACCCTAATCGGAGGGGTATTGAGACCGAACGACCCGTGGTAGCAATGGGGATTCATGGGCGCTCAAGACCGGTAACCAACCCGTGAGAGGACAGGAATCACATTGTGGGGGCCATTTATTGGAGGGTTGCATATGGATAGACTTGGGCTCACGGGCGCTCAAGACCGGTAACCAATCCGTGAGGGGACGTGAGAGCTTCCCATTTACCATATGTGGATGACCAGTAGGGTTGATGAGTTCGTAATCAGGGACTATGAGGACTCTAGTGTGAAGGATACCGGAAAGGATCGTCAGGGACGAGGAATGGACGTATCTGGATCTGACTTGATGTAACTAAGTAGAAGACTTGCATTTGGCTAGGCTTTACCCTGACATGCGCCGGTACATAGACCAATGGTTATGTGAGAGAGTGGTGACTTATACCCCCAGCCATGGAATGTCCCGAGGGATGCCGGACCCATTACCAACTGATGATGAGTGATTGAGACCTTCCTAAAGAAGTACGGTGCTATGACTTAAAGCATGTCTGCCAATAGAGACCAGCATATATAGAGTTAGATTCATACATTCATAGTTTGTTTCATACCATATTGCATTTATGTTTGTTCTGAAATCCTGCCATTTATGTTATTATGGATTTAACTGCCTTACTGAGTTTCTTTGAAACTCATTCCTTTATTGTACAATGTTTGTTAGACTATTCTACAGGTTCTGAATATCATGACGGCCCCTATGAAGAAGCGCAAGGAGAAGAGGCATATCTCCAGGAAGGTGATTGCGGTTACAACAATTACACTGAAGATCCCGCGAGTGGTTATGCTCCGTACGATGCTTAGTCCGACCATAGAGTGGAAGCGCCCTTGTGCTGTTTATGAGATTTATACTTATAGGGATGTTGTCTATAAAGTTGAGAACAATTTAGTTACCCATTGTACCTGCTATTGGGATTAGATTTTATCTTGCTTATTCTCTTTTAGAACTACTTTTCCGCTGGTTGTAGAGTGGGATTTTGCCTCACTTTACATATCTGATTTAGACACTCTGATTATATCTAGTACTCTGATTTATATATGATTCATTCTTTCCTTATTTGGATCTATGGTTTATCTTCCGCACTTTTATTATTATTGTTCATGATTATGTTATTGTTTATGTGGGAGGTTGATTACTCGATACCTGATCTTCGGGCTGTGGATCACACTCTCGGGTATGCCAGATAGGGTACCGGCTGGGAGGATGTGACAGTCCAAGCTTTCCATATTGGTGAGAAGTAGAGTGAACATATGTTGCACATCCCCATGCGCGCAAGTAACTCAAATCTGGCTTCCTTCCGGTCCACAACTCATATGGTGTGGAAGGAACTGATTTGGTTGGAACTCTGTTGAGGATATAGGCCGCAGTCAGCAAAGCATCTCCCCAATAAGAGATGGGTAGATTTGCCCTCGCGCCATCATGGATCTCACCATGTCTAGCAAGGTTCTATTCCTCCTCTCAGCAACCCCATTTTGCTGTGGAGTCCCTGGAATAGTAAGTTGTCTAGATATCCCCTTCTCATCACATAACCCTTTGAACATATCGGAGAGATACTCTCTACCTCTATCCGTTCTAAGAGTTTTAATCCTTTTATCTAACTGATTCTCAACTAAGCTCATGAATTTCTTAAAACATTCCAGAGCTTCTGACTTATGAGAAATTAGATAAATGTGACCATACCTTGTATAGTCATCTATGAATGTGACGAAATAAGACTGTCCTTTTCTAGTATGCACATTCATGGGTCCACACACATCCGAATGGATAAGTTCTAAAGGAAGAGAGGCTCTCAAAGCCTTTTTAAATGGTTTTCTAGTTGCTTTTCCTGCTAGACATGACTCACAAAGTTGGCAAATCAGATAGTGAACCTTGGCCTAAGAGACCTTCTCTTACCAACCTGTTCATCCTATCTAAGCCAATATGTCCTAGTCTAGCATGCCACAAATTAGATCAATACACACAGTATTTTGGCAAACAAAAGCACTACTAGAATTAAATGAATAATCAATTGTATCCAATACAATGAAACCATTATTAAGAAAACCATAACCATAAACTGTATCACCCAGATACAAAACCAAAGAATTGTTTTCAAATACAACTCTAAAACCATGTCTTAAAAGATAAATAACGAAACAAGATTTCGCCGAATGTCCTGGAACATACAACACATCATGGAGTAACACACGTCGGCCACCTCGCAAAACTAATTTGCATGTGCCTATGCCATGAACCTCCACGCTTGAGCTGTTCCCCATCGTTATTCTTTTGCTTCCTCTTGGAATACGATGGTATTCCACGAAGCTCGAGCGTTCCCTTGTTATGTGTTCTGTCGCACCTGAATCAACAATCCACAAAGGATTTAGTTCAGCAAGCATAGTAGAACTTGTTACATAACAAGATGAGGTATAACACACAAGACATACCTCTTGCTCGGTGCAATCACGAGCAAAATGACCAGGCTTTCGGCACTTGAAGCAAATCAAAGCTGATTTCTTCTTGCCAAGCACTAGTCCCCCTTGAACGCTTGGGGCCACTCTTGTTTTTGTTCCCACCCTGGTTACTTTGCTTGGACCGCTGAGGTTGAGCTTTCTCTCTCTTGCGCTTGAAGCCTGCACCCTTATTAGTGCTAGCTTCAGCAGCAAATACATCGATTTGAGGGGCATCGGCCAACATCCGATCCTCATCAAGCTCAAGGTGCTTGGCGGCTTGATCGAAAGTCTTGACCTCATCAGCATGAGTCAAGAAGATCTTCATATGCTCCCAAGTCTTTGGCAATGACCTGATGACTGCGGAGACTTGCTCCTCATCAGTCTTCTGGTGCCTACATGCGCTCAACTCACTAATCATGTTAGACATGATGGTTATATGCTTGCCTCATGGTGTGACCCCCGGCGCATCTTATAACCGTCAAAGGTGAGTCCGAGCTGGCGGCCTCTTGTGGTGGAAGTCCCTCCATACCTTGGAACTTCACAGCCTCCCACAAAGACTTTGCAGTCCTATGCTTCTCATAACGAAGCATCGGGTCATCCCTCATGGAGCTCGGGATTGTAATCCCGGCTACCCGGTCTTTCCTCTTCCAAGCATTGTATGTATCAAGGTCCCTGCGATGCTGTGCAGTGGTACCTTCCTCAGGTGGGTTCATGGTCTAGTTTATGGTCTCCAGCATATCCTGCTCTTCCAGGAGATATTGCACCTTTCGGTGCCAGAGGTCATAACTCCTCTCATTCAGCTTATCTCCTTTAGTGAGGTCAGCGACTATGCTCTTTGTAGCAGCCATTTTTTCTAGAGATATTACATACAAGAATGAGTTCAATAAATCTAGCATAAAACACAACTCATGCAACAACAAATCACACTAGCATAGTCAACCTATGGGATAAGCACTTAAACCAAAAGAGATGCTAAAAAACATTCAATCAAATTCTCATGCAAACCCACATAGACTTATACACTAGCTTCATTCTGTGCAAGAAACATGATTGATAGACCCATAAATAAAAAATAGTTTTATTAAAATAAAACATGCAATCATGTTCAAGCTATGAGGCGGTTCACACAGAACACTTCTACCTCATTAGCTCCCACTAGGCCCCCATTAGGCCCTTAATGCTCAAACATCACATAGATTGTGAGCCATAGATATCCAATAAATAGAAACACATTCAAAATTGGACAAAAAACTCAGACGGATTCTGAGGCGGATCACCGTCTGACAATCCGTCTGAGAAAGATTCTAAGACGGCCCTCCGTCTGGGAGTCCATCTGCCCAGACGGACTGCCGTCTCACCAGACGGACAGTCCGTCTGGCATTATGTGACCAGACGGATTCTGAGACGGTGCACCGTCTAAGAGTCCATCTGGCTTCTGTGACCAGACAGATTATGAGATGGCGCACCATCTGAGAGTCCGTCTGGCTTCTGTGACCAAACGGATTCTGAGACGGCTCACCGTCTCAGCATCCGTCTGGTACACAGACGTCAATTCCCCATTTAACGATTTTTTCTTTTTTTTCAAAGAAAAAACATCCACGATCACATGAAGAGAAAAAAAATCCAGCATTAAATCTTAACAAAAATTATCATCAATTCATGCAAATCTTCATTAGGGAAATTCACAAGATCCTCCCACTCGGATCCGAATCAAAATTAAGGGTTTCCAAAAACCCTATCAATTCTCCCATGGGTTTCGTATTAAACCCTAGAGTCTCCGTAAACCCTTGATCCTCCCATTGGATCCATACAATAAAGTTAAACAATGGGGAGGAACAAAAACCGTGGGAACCAATGGCTCTGATGCCAATGTTGGTAATACTCCATATATATCAATATTGTTTAATTGACGGGGGAAAGATTCCTTACCTGGATTCGCTTTCCCTTTTATGAAGTATTCGCAGCGGAAGTCTAGATCCACGTTCTCGTTCAACCACCAAAGCTCTACCGGGGTGATTCCACAATCACTAAGAAAGGGAATGATATCCACAACCCAAATGCCGTGGATTAATGGAATGAAGATCAAAAGCGAGGAAAGGAAAAAATTTCCAAGCCTGCGATTCTAAGAGAGAGGGAGAGAGAGACGGAGCTGCCGTTTCTCAGAGATAAATCTCGTGCGAATGAATCACACACTTACTCACTAATGCGGTGGTTACCAAAATATATAACCCTATTTTGTAACCGCCCTAATAGTGAGTTTCCAATATTGCCCTTGGGCATTTAATTTATTAATCATATTAATAAATTCCAACACGAATCGATTCCTTCTCTTCCAAATATCCCTTCAAAATAGGATAAAATTGTTGCATAAATTTGATTCGAGTCCGTAGTCCACTCACCTTCAAAATTACGCAGAGTAGTTTTTTGCCGCCGTTGTAGGGTAGTTGAATGGAAATAGCTGGTATTCTTATCACCTTCCTTTAACCAGTCAATAAGATTTCTGTCGCCAAAATAATTCTTCTTTTTCTAGCAAATCAGATAATTTATTATTTAGACTGTTTAAAGCTAGATGAAATTCTTCCAAACTTGGCAAGCCTTCAAGGTGAGATATCGATTGGCTGTGTTACGAATCTGGCTTTGCAGATCACCAAACACTTGCGTATTCCATCTTCTATAAGCATGGAGGCATTGAGATAATTTCCCAGTAAAGATGGATGAATGATTGCCAGAGTGAGGTAAGGACCAAGTAGAGGTTGTCACATCCTCGCAGATAGGATGACGAAACCACATCGCCTCGAAACTGAAAGGACGATCTCCATTAAAGGAGCCAGCAGCAGTATCAAAAATTAGAGGAGAATGATCAAAACCAATTGCAGGCTTTACAAATATAGCAGCACTTTCAAATAGAACTCTCCATCCATGATTTGCAAGAGCACGATCCAATTTAATTCTTATATTAGCAGATCCATGCCTGCGATTTGTTCAAGTATAAGTTGAACCATGGCATCCTAAATCAAGTAATGCACACTGGTGCACCATATTATTGAACGGACTCAGTTCTGAAGCAGTGACAGGTTGACCCCCAGATTTCTCCCTTTAGTGAAGGAAAGAATTAAAGTTTCCAATTAATACCCAGGGAGAAGAAGAGCGATTGCCATTTAAGGTAATCAATTGATCCCACACGATCGGACGTAGTGATCTATCCGGATCGCCATATATGCACTCAACTAGAAAGGTAACAAACCAGGTATCGTAACAGATACATCAATAATCCGATCTGTTAAAATAGAAGGCTGCAAGTGGATATCATGCCTTCAGAAAAGACCCAAACCTCCAGATGCCCCAACAGAATCAACTCCTATGACTGCATCCATATGAAATTGACGAAGTCAACGTTGAAGCTTTCTGACATTGCATTTTGTCTCCATTAAAAAGATACAGTCTAAGTGCTCAGATCGGGAGAGATTAGCAATCATCCGAACTGTCAGGGGACTCCCAATACCCTGACAGTTCCAACTTAACATTTTCATTGTTGCCCATGGGCTTGTTCCACAGCACCCACGGGTGAAAATTGAGAAGACGACAGAAGAATCCGGTAAGCCCCCTATTTCAATTCTAGGTCATTTATGAGTTTCATTAACCAGGCTGATGCTCCGAGAGATATCTGAAATTCCACAGTCATCGTGAAAACTTAGTTGTTGTTCATGATGTGGTGCTGAGATGAATGAATTGTTCTCCGAATTGAGTAGAGGCTGCACTAAAGATTGATCATTATGTGAACCACGACCCAACACATGTGCATGAATATTCATCAATGTTGATAAATGAGAACACGTGTTGAAATTTGAATTTATCAGCTGGCCGTAAGTGAGTGGGTATGGCAAGCGTTGGAGAGGAGTAGTTGTTGGTGGTTGACGTGCCGAAAGCTAAAGCGGTTTTATCATATGATAGATTAGGAATAGTAGTTACAACCGTTTGAGGGCTTGAATTACACTTATCCGCCATGTCATCCGCCGGAGATGTTGAGGAAGAAGTCACAGATGTCAGATTTAGAGAAATGTTAATTGCAAACTCTAGCATGCGTGAAGTTGGGATGTGTGCACGGATGCTGGTAGGAGAGAGCTCAGGCTGTTGAGACCACCCTGTTTCATCCTCTGTTGCTTGTTGATTCTTGTAATGTTGACAATGTTCATAATATCCTGGACAACTTTGACATTCATGGAGGAGACTGCCACAGTAGTAACAATAATTGAGCATGCGTTCATACGATAAACGAACCACAAATTTCACTCTTGACTTTCGTTCGATCGCAATAGTCCCTTGCAATGGCTGGTAAATATCCAAACTGATACGACAACGGTAGAACACGGATTGAGCACCATTAGGACCCCCTGTTAGTTGTTGGATTTCAGAAACCACACCAAGCATGCGTGCCAAAGGAATCACTACTGACTCCTTCCGACATGCCAAAGGAATATCATGAAAATGAACCTACATTTGAATTGTATCAAATGCATACTTCTCCGTCGGATTCCATCGCTCAAATAAAATACCATTCCCATTAACACACCAAGGTCCAGAAGATAGGATACGATCCAGATCCATTGGATGGGAAAACTGAAAACTAAATTGATCATTCTCCATGGGTTCAATAGAAATTGGATGTTTGGTATTCCATGCACGGAGAAGTGCTGTAGTCACCCCTTGCTTACGGTTAAAAATGGTCGAATTATCAAAACCTTACCAATGAGTACTAGTTTAAACTCCGCCTGTATTTCCTCCTCGGTATCATCGTCCAACATCAACGTTGACATCGCTGGTAAATCTGGTGGAATAGAACGAAGTAGAATACGTAGTAGTCTCCCATTGTAGAAATATTAGGTGTTGATGATGATGGTGATGGATCAGAATTGGTGAGATGATCACGAATTATAACAACCCTTTTTGTATTGATCATAATAAGTATTGCAGAAAGATTAGTGGAGAATTAGGGAAGATTGCTAGAATGAAGTATTGTAAAAACATGCACAGAGGCGGACAAGCAAAATTGAAAATAAAATAAAATAACAACGAACTGGGTTACTACACTCAGGCTAATGGAAACCCAAAGCCTAACATGTTGTTAGGCTTATAAATAAATAGCAACCCACTAATAGCCTCCAAATTCTGACGAAACAAATAAAAGCAAAACGAAAACGTAAATAAATGGATATGTACATCGCGGCAACCTTTTTATGAAGGGCCCTCTCCCCAGCCTACTGGCAGCCCCATCACATCACCCAAATCTGTATAGATGCATTCGTTTCCTTAACATCTAACCATAATTTCTCTAGCTACATTAGAAAGCCACAGCTGCACCTGGAATGAGAGTTGCTCCTTTGCTGCCAAATTAGCTAAAAAGTCTGTGGTCGGGTTTGCCTCTCTATAACAGTGAGTCTTCCTTTCAATAATCCCCAGAAATCATGCGAACACCTCCACCGTTGGATGAAGGCCCAAGATACTTTTGAGTTGAGTTGCCCATGCAAAAGAGATGATCATAAGTGGCAGTAAAACAGGGGATAATAGGCGTTGCATACCATGGCCATCAATTGGCCGGAGCACCATATTCATAGCTTGTGACACGCATGTTGGATCAGACTGATTTGGTTCCAGCATGAACCCGTGGAAGAGATCAATTAAACGCAATAAACTCCAAGATGAATGTTTAGCAATGGGCAGTAAAGAAAGAGATTGATCAACAACCATCAACCTGCATCTCTCTAGCCACCATAAATAGAAGAGACCATGCATCAACATTGCACCATTGACAAAGAATTAGTGATCCAGCAACAACTGCAACAACCATAGTTTAACAAAACAAAGAGGAGATTTGATGCGGAAAGAATTCAGTGGCGTCAAAACTGCAAGTAAAATCCTGAAAGTAGAATTACTGTATCATCAATTACGAAAACTGATTAATCAACCTATTATTTTTTTTTTCACTGAATGGTCATTTATATTAATCAACATATTACCATTGATTAGCACAAAATGAAAGAAAATGAAAAACCACATAGGAGAGGAGAGTACAGCACCTACATCCTTTCAGATTAGCATCTTTTCCACGAACCATATGTGCCTCGCTAGACCGATAAGATCCTACACAAATGATGTAAGAATAAACAAAATTTTCACTACCGGCTTAAAACTAAATAAAAATAAACTGAACATTGTTTGTCTATTTCTTGCCCGTGTCTTTTAACATAGACACACATAGCCTTGCTTAGTGTCTATGGGTGTGGATGAAAAAACAATATCTCAAAAAGTACAGAAAAAGAATATAACTTTTTTAAGAAATGGTGAAAATTGATTGGCTCTTATTGGAGAGAGAAAATAATAGGATGAATAATCCAACTTAGATTATAGGGTTTTCTTATAGGGAAGAAGTTTTTCTATTTTTATGACAATATTCTTTTGGAATATTAAGGGTGTGAGGGAGAAGGCAGGGCTTGCAAATATAAGATTTTTTGATGTAAATTTCCCTTTTCTTTTTTTAAACAAATGTCCTTACCACACAAAAAAACAAAACAAAAAAAAACCCAAACAAACATAGACATGAATATGTACTTAATTAGTAGATAAGTAGAACATAAATGCAACCTAGTTCACATTTTGACCATAATAACATCCAAATCTAGACTCTTTAACAATCAGGAATAGAGATATGTGTTTCTTTCAAACATTTTAGCACACAATAGAAGGGGCCTATTAGGGGTCCTACTTCTAATTAATCTAGTCAAAACTCAGAAGTGGGTCGACCTCCTATGTAATATATAATGGAGAGGTATGAGGGAAGCACAAACCTCTACCTTGATGGATAGAGGGTCCAAACTCCCAAGCCCCAAAAAAATGCCTCAACAATAAATAAATAATTAATTACATTTTAACAAACAAATTAAAAAAAAAAATTCCAATACTAAATCAGAAGAAAACTCAAAATTTTTTTGCAGAGCTACCACTAATAACCTCCAAATTTTGACAGAAACTAGCTGTAGAAATAAAATCCTAGGCAATAGAGATGACGAAGAATACTAAAAAAAACAAGGGAGACCTCTCACATTTTGGCAAAATAGGGGATCTGATTTGTCTAGTTATAAAGTTGGGACCTTCAAGAGCTAGACTTTTGAGATTAGATAATTGACAAGGAGGGGAGAAGCTAGAGCTGAGAAAGAAAGAAAAAAAAATTTCCTTAGGTTTTGAAAAATTTAGTCCATACAGTTGAGGGAATTTTTGTTGATACTATGTTTTATATATAGAATACAAATTAGTTCATCAATGAATCAGAAACCATATATCAAACATATCACATAAATTAGTCCCTGCATCTTGAGTCCTTGTGATTGGTTTGATTATGATTCAAAAGAAATTGATACTGGCCAAGAGACTGCTAAAATTGAAATAAATCTCAAATAAGAAGGATAGTATATGTAACATTACATTTTCTAGAGATAATTTCTTAGATTCACTTTTCTCATTAAAGAAGCAGTCTCTGCTTTATCTCTACTAAATATCTATTCATCAAACAAAGCGGAGGATATATAGCAACAATAGAAAAGAGAAGGGGAACAGCACCTCTATGGATGGATGATGCCTGATCATGGATGGATGGATCGATCATATGGTTCTGGAGAGTGAGAATTTTTTTAATATCTTCGAACCACAGCAAATCCCTGTGCACAAGGGCCTGCACGGAATTGACTATAAAACGTATCCAAGTCATCAACATTCTCTTTAACTAGGAAGAGATTCACTTGTGGCTGCACAGAAAGAACAGTATTTCTGAAGTGTAGGCTCATACGTGAGATCTCAATAGCCTCTCCGCCTTCCAGCTGCAATCCAAACCAATCAATCCCTTCGAATTCGTGAATGTAGACCATATCTCCATTCATCCTCGATGAGATGGCTAAGCAGTAGTTGATTTCCAGCCCTGTTTCGTAGTAGATTTTCGTTTCCTCCTCAAGGCTCGTGCCATGATGATCATGGATACACGCTTCAATTTTCAGAACGAGTTGACCAATAAAGTAGTCTTCAGGTCTAAAAGAAAGATGCATAATTAACCTGCTGCCGCTATAGATCCCATCACGAACATAACTAGGAATCAAGTAACCACAGTTCGTGTTTCGCAAACACACCCAAATTTGTTCCCTGTTGGAATTTATTAATTTGATTAATAAATTAAATGCCCAAGGGCAATATTGGAAACTCACTATTAGGGCGGTTACAAAATAGGTTATATATTTTAGTAACCACCGCATTAGTGAGTAAGTAACGGAGTAATTCATTCGCACGAGCGAATCTCTGAGAAACGGCGGCTCCATCTCTCTCTCCCTCTCTCTTAGAATCGCAGGCTTAGATTTTCTTCTTTGCTAGTATTTGATCTTCACTCCATTAATCCACGGCATTTGGGTTGTGGATATTATTCCCTTTCCCTGTGATTGAGGAATCTCGCCGGTAAACCTTTGGTGGTGGAACGAGAACGTGGATCTAGACTTCCGCTGCGAATACTTCAAGTAAGGGAAAGCGAATTCAGGTAAGGAATTTTTTCCCCATCAATTAATTGAATTGAATTACTTTTGATGTATTACCTACATTCCCAACCAAATCCGTAATAAAACTGTAAAATAAGAAACCATGCATATATATATAATAATCAGTCAAACGAATAAAACAAAAGAAATTAAGTACTTATTTTCAGCCCCTCCCTCTTGTTCTCATCACTCACTCACCTGGGTTGGCTCACATAAACGATTTGTCAGGACGCAGCCCCAGCCATGATTCACTTCAGTCAATTCACCAATTTCATTGTAAGTTGCCACTACAAACCCTTTAAACGGCTTCGGATATACTAAAAAATTCTTGCGGCACAACCTTTTCATGCATTTCACTTTTGGTATGCGTACTGGGGGAAGAAAAGAAGCATGAATTTCGAATGCACCAGGGGGCTCCAAAGCCAAGAATTGTATACAACCTCCAACAAAAAGGTTACGCAAGGACGTCATACTCTCTAGAGAGACTGTTTTACGGAGGAGTGAAAGATCCTCTATTTTCAATTCCTCTAGCTTCTTTAACTCTTCAATGGAGTCGGGCAACTCCTTGAGTGAAACACAACCGGCGAGAATGAGCGACTGGAGCGAACCCAACTGACCTATACTTTTTGGTAGTTTCTCAAGACAACGACAACCTGTCAAGTCCAAGAACTCAAGCTTTTGGAGCTGTCCAACAGATTCATGTAAACAAGTCAAGGACCTGCAACCACCAAAGGATAACTTCTTTAAGCAAAAGCATCCAGAGAAGATTGGAGACTCAACCAATTTTTCACAATCACTGAGAATAAGCTCTTGGAGACTCAACCTACACGTGCTGCTTGGGAGTTTCTCAAGACTATGACAGTTTCTCAAGTTCAAGTAAACCAACTGTTGGAGCTGTCCAATGGATTCATGTAAATAAGTCAAGGATAGGCAACCATCAAAGTATAACTCCTTCAAGCAAAAACATCCAGAGAAGATTGGAGACTCAACCAATTTTCCACAGCCACTAAGAATAAGCTGTTGGAGAGAACCCAACTGACCTATACTTTTTGGTAGTTTCTCAAGACAACGACAACCTGTCAAGTCCAAGAACTCAAGCTTTTGGAGCTGTCCAACAGATTCATGTAAACAAGTCAAGGACCTGCAACCACCAAAGGATAACTTCTTTAAGCAAAAGCATCCAGAGAAAATTGGAGACTCAACCAATTTTTCACAACCACTGAGAATAAGCTCTTGGAGACTCAACCTACACATGCTGCTTGGGAGTTTCTCAAGACTGTGACAGTTTCTCAAGTTCAAGTAAACCAACTGTTGGAGCTGTCCAATGGATTCATGTAAATAAGTCAAGGATAGGCAACCATCAAAGTATAACTCCTTCAAGCAAAAGCATCCAGAGAAGATTGGAGACTCAACCAATTTTCCACAGCCACTAAGAATAAGTTGTTGGAGAGAACTCAACTGACACATGCTATTTGGGAGTTTCTCAAGACTCATACAGTTTTCCAAGCTCAAGTAAACCAGTTGTTGGAGCTGTCCAACAGATTCATGCAAATAAGTCAAAGACATGCAACGATCAAAGTATAACTTCTTTAAGCAAAAACATCCAGAGAGGATTGGAGACTCAACCAATTCTCTACAACCACTAAGAATAAGCTCTTCGAGAGAACTCAACCTACACATGCTGCTTGGAAGTTTCTCAAGATTCTCACAGTTTTTCAAGTTCAAGTAAACCAGCTGTTGGAGCTGTCCAACGGATTCATGTAAATAAGTCAAAGACGTGCAACGATCAAAGTATAACTTCTTTAAGCAAAAACATCCATAGAGGATTGGAAACTCAACCAAATTCCCACAACCACTAAGAATAAGCTCTTGGACAGATTTCAACCTACACATGCTGCTTGGGAGTTTCTCAAGACTGTAACAATTTTCCAAGTTCAAGTAAACCAGCTGTTGGAGCTGTCCAACAGATTCATGTAAATATGTCAAAGATGTGCAACGATCTAAGTATAACTTCTTTAAGCAAAAACATCCAGAGAGGATTGGAGACTCAACCAATTCTCTACAACCACTAAGAATAAGCTCTTGGAGAGAACTCAACCTACACAAGCTGCTTGGGAGTTCCTCAAGAGTCTCACAGTTTTTCAAGTTCAAGTAAACCAGCTGCTGGAGCTGTCCAATGGATTCATGTATATAAGTCAAAGACGTGCAATGATCGAAGTATAACTTCTTTAAGCAAAAGCATCCAGAGAGGATTGGAGACTCAACCAATTCTTCACAACTACTAAGAATAAGCTCTTGGAGAGAACTCAACCTACACATGCTGCTTGGGAGTTTCTCAAGACTCACACAGTTTTCCAAGTTTAAGTAAACCAGTTGTTGAAGCTGTCCAATGGACTCATGTAGATCAACCAAAGATACACAATGAATAATATACAACCTCTCTAAGAGAGGAAACCTACAGGAGAAATCAGGAGACTCGATCAACTGCCAACATCTACTGATCCGAAGAATTTTCAATTTTCGAAATTGCTGCAAAACATTATTATAAAAAAAGGTCAGTGAATTGCCAAAAATTAATGCCTAATAAATATTTATTTGTTTGTTTAAATAACAGAAGAAAAGGAAGCAAAATAAGACACACGTACCTTATTTTCAAAATCGGACTCGACCAAGGTGCAGCATCCTCCTCTTATATTAGCCTGCCAAGTTTGTCTAAACTCACCAATATTTAACTCGAGCATAACTAGTTGATTATGATAAAAATCAGCTGGTAGATTTTGTGATGGACAATCAATCAAACTCAGCCATTTCAACGTAGAAGGAAGACATTGAAAGTCGCCCTTTGAGGTTGCCCCAGTAAGTTGTAATAATCTTAATTTGGGCATCATCTCCAAGCCTTTAACATATATTTTGCTTAACGAATCTGAGTTACATACAATACCTTCAACCATTTCACTCCCCTACATCAGAATTAATCCAACAAGTATATTAAAAATGAAAAAGATAAAAACGTTTTAGGCTTTTCCCGTGTAGTGCTCCATAATATTTGCATATGCTTCTCTACTAGTGCATGCACTTTATTTCATTATGTACTACAAAAGCAGAGGAAAAATAAAAGGAAAGAAGAAAAAAAAAATCTTGTAATTTGACTTTTACCTTGCCACCATTTACAACATCCATGCAGTCTTCAAGGGACCATAATCTGCTATGTTTATTGGGTTCTTTAAGGTTTCCATTAAGTGAAATCTTCTTGCCCATATCTCGGATTTGGTCATGAATCACTAACTCATCCAACCAGCCAATCTTTAAGAGTGATTTTCTTTTGAGAATTTCCATGTGGCATTTTGGTTCATAGCCGCAAGCCTCCCATATTAAAAGTACATCTTCTTCCTTCCATCCCTTGAAAAAGCATGCCGCATCAAGAAACATTGATTTCTCAATATCATCTAGTTTATCGTAGCTTATCACCAACTTTCTATAGATATCATCATGGGGGATTAGTTTCAACCTTCGATGCATGCTTTCCCATACTTCTTTATCTTCTGTAAAAGATAAGTCAGAACCCAAAACCTCCAAAGCCAAAGGCAAACCCCCTGTAGTACGTACTATATCGATTGAAAGCTGCTTAAAATCCTCCGGAATTCTGTGTGTTGGAAAAGCATACGAGCTGAAGAGTTGAAGACTTTGTACTTCATTCAATTCTTCAGGCTCATATATTTTTCTATTATTCACAGGCACTCTACTCAAAATGTTTCGATCTCTGGTTGTTACGATTACAGTACTGCCAGGACCGAACCAATCGAGACCACCAGCCAATGCATCTAATTGGGTATGATCATCTACATCATCAAGAATGAGAAGCACATCTTTTTTTTGAAGTGTAGCTTTTATCAATGTTGATCCTTCTCTAGAGCTGCCTATGCTTTTTTGGCTTTCTTTACCAAAGATAGTGGAAAGGAGTTTATCTTGCAAACTTACCAAACCATTGCGTGATGCTTGGTCTCTTACATCTTCAAGAAAACAACTCTTGCTAAAGTTTTTGAATAAACGATTGTACACAGCTACTGCAAGAGTTGTCTTCCCGATACCCCCATACCGCATATGGTTAAGAAGTGAACACCGTTGGAGCCGGTTTTTGGTAGCAGAGATAATACAGAGCATACACGTGATTCCATTCCAATAGGATATCTAGCGCCAGTCAAGGATGATTGCATGTGCAATCGGTTCCAAACTTCTTCAACAACTTCACTGACTAACCCAGATTGATCCCTGCGAGCGATCAAATTTATTAGTGAACGAAAGAAAAACAGGAAGTCAACAGAATTCAGAAATACATACACAATTGAACATGATGATATCATTAAGGCTCACCCTTTATCAAAAACCCATCCATTCTTATTACCAACTGCCCGCAAAGCTTCCCTCCATTTTGTAAGAGTTTCAAGAGGCTCTTTGCCATGTCTCTGAGGGGAAATCTCAAAACTTCCACTCTGATTCTTAACATCTGATGCGGTAACCTTGAAGAAAATGGGTAAAAGGATCTGACCGTTGGTTCTATGACATTCCATCATTTGAGCAAGCTCCCGCAGGCACCATTTGCTTTCTGCATATCGTTCACTGAGGATGGCGATGGAGAGTTTGGAGCCTTTTATTGCTTGGATAAGTTGTGGCCCAATGTCTTCTCCTTTCCACATACCTTTGCTATCTATGAAAGCATGGATTCCACGATCCTTTAGCGCTTCATAAAGATGACCAGCAAATGTTTCACGGGTGTCTTCACCTCTGAAGTTGATAAAGACATCGTGACTCGAAGAAAATCCAGCGACAACATAACTCGAAGAAGATCCAGCGACTTGATGTGGCATCAGTATCTGTTGTTGGGGTAGTGGCTCCAGGTAGATGAGACTTTTTCTCTTTTTGGGTAGTGGCTCCATGGAGATGAGATTTTGCCAACAAATCTAGAGATATGTTGATTGAAGCAGAAACTGCAAGTTCGATCCGTTACTGCTTCTCTTTGTGAGGGAGAAATCGGTTTGAGATATGATATTAGGTACTAGAGAAGGTACTGAGTGGATGAGTTGAATCCACACCCAGCAGTCAAACAAGGAGGCGGGTGGAAACCAGCTAGTCTTGTTTGGGTGCTGTATTGCTTAGGTGCAAGTGCAACGCTTTAATTGTCCATCATCTGGAGTGTACAGTTGAGATGAAAACGACGGGCAAGATTTTATCTCCACCATTTTGACACAAGTATAGAAAATTACTTTTGCAAAACAAACGATCCGATTAAAATCTCCATCCAAATTTCGATTCCCAATAATGCAGACCTTGCTTGAATGAAAACTCAAAATATATAAAGATATTTCAAGAAAACCGCGTTGATGAGAATACCAATAACGAAATGAAAACTTTCTTTTCACCCAAAAAACAGACAAAAGACTGAAAGTTCCGGTCACTTTCACTTTTTGGATGTTTTATATGAAATTTCTTAAGAAATACTATTGATTTGTCGCATCGCATTTTTTTAATGCTTTCTAGAAACTAAAAAATAAAAAAATAGGTAATTATCATTTTGACCCCTAAGGTTTGACTTATGTCATTTTTAGTTCAAATAAATAGATACTTTGCATCTACCTCCCTTGAGGTATTCAATAAGATCAATTAAGGACAAATTATAATTTTTATGATCAATATGCCCACATATCTATTCTTCATTTACCGCCTTTTTCTGCACTAACGATCAATTAGAAAAATGCCTTCAAGACACTTCGATCCAAACCCTAATCCAAACCTAGATTCAATATTAAGGAGCAGAACATTTTTACTCGTTGTTACTATCTCGTCTTCTGGTCTTATCTTTCTTAGCTTCTTGTTCTTGATCTGCCACCTCTGGTACTTTCTATTTAAGTGTTCTCACACCAGCCCTTTTGACCCTTGTGCTCCTTTAAGGTTGCAGAGGTTCTCTTACAAGGAGCTTAAATCGACGACGAATGTATTTCGTGGTGGTAATTCAATTGGGAAAGGTGGATCAGGTGCTGTGTTTCGAGGTATTCTTCGTGATGGCAAGTCTGTTGCAGTTGAGAGACTTGATGCAACTTCTTTGCAAGCTGAAACAGAGTTTCAGAACGAGTTGCAGGTTCTTGGGAGTCTTCGATCGCCGTATGTGGTTACGCTGCTCGGTTATTGTGTTGAGTAGAAGAAGAGATTTCTAGTGTATGAGTGTATGCCCAACAAGAGTTTGCAGGTATTGCTTTTCGCAGAAGCACCAGGGGTTCTAAATTTCCAATTCTGGATTGGAAACAAAGGTTTGATATCATCATCGAAATTGCTCGAGCACTTGCTTTTTTGCATTTGGAATGAGACAATCCGGACATCCATAGTGATATAAAACCAAGTTATGTTCTCTTGAGCTCGGATTACCATGCAAAGCTTTCAAATTTTGGTATCTTGAGGATTAAATCGGAAGGTGATTCGTCTAGAAAAATAACAGAGATTTACAGGAAACATCTATGTAAAAACATTAATTAATTCACAAGCTAAATTCTCTCATTAATGGAAGTTTTCAGCTTCAAAGTTACTTCTCTGTATACGAAAGCAAAGGACCATATAAAGAAAAAGAAAAGCAAAAGAGAAGGCAATTGCCTTCTCTTTTGGAGGAGGCTCTGAACCCATTCGATGTGTCTTCTTTAGCGATTGTCTCCAGCCGACTTGGAGAAATATATGATTTCTGACGGTAGATGGTAACAGCGAGTAAAAATGTTTTGCTCCTCAATGTCTAATCTAGGTTTGGATTAGGGTTTGGACGAAAGGGTTTCAAAGGCATTTTTCTAATTGATCATTGGAGTAGAAGAAGGTGGTAAAGGAAGAATATATACGAGGGTAATTTGGTCATAAAAATTACAATTTGTCCTTTAATGATCCTATTGGATACCTCAGGGGAGGCAGATGCAAAGTGTTTATTTATTTGGACTAAAAGTGACATAGATCAAACCTCAGGGGTCCAGATGAAAAATACCCCAAAATCTTTTTCCAGAGCAACCACTTGCAACTTTTGTCTAATTAATCATTGTACATATAAACTCCTTTTGTTTATAGCCAAGTATATTTATTAAAATTTATTACAGTTTTATTATTAAAAATTAAAAATTAAAAGTGGACAATTCTAGTGCATTTATAAGACTACGTTGGAATAAAAATAGGATGGAAAAAAGGGGTGGGAAAATTCTTGAAAAAAATAAAATTTTCCTACTTTTCCTTTAAATCCTAAAAATGTAGATTGTTTGGTTGCTTGGAGTGAGAACGTTAGAGCAAGTTTTCTTAAATTAAGGAAACTTGTCTAGTGATGTGGTAACCCAATGTTCCCACCCCAAGCCTTTTCAAAACCCTACAAAATTTGTGAAACTTTGTAGAAAATAAAATGTGAGATCCACAATTAACATTTTTCTACAAAATCCCTTCATTTTCTTTACTTCTCCCTCACCCCACTGCACATGGGGCCCACACGTTTTTTTTCCCACCCCACATTTGCTAACAAATGCAGCCTAATTGATTTTTTTTTTTTAAGAATATTAAATATAATTTATTACAAACATAAGAAATCTATATATAATTTTCCCAAAAACTAATGACAAGAAGCATTCTTTCTAGATAATCAGAATGACTACATCAATTAGGGGTGCAAGTTTGGCCCTGGCGGCCCTGACCCACCCTAAGCCCAAATAGGGTTTAGACTAAATATTTTGGCCCTAAAGGCGGGTTAGGGCCAAATATTCTGGCCCTGAATTAGGGCCAAGGGCAGGCCTGGGATTACTCTTTGGCCCGTCCCGGCCCGTCCCTGATTTTAGCCCTGATTCTGACCCTGATCCTGGCCCTGATTTTAGCCCTAATTCTAGCCCTAATCTTGGCCCTAATTCTGGCCCTTATCTTGACTCTAATTCTGGTTCTGATCCTCGCCCTGATTTGAGTCTGGACCCTCCACCCATATGGAGAGGAATTAATTCTAATCCACATGGATGAATACTTGACACGTGTCAAATTTTTAAAAACATGATCATGTTTTGTAGAAAATTAATAAAAATAAATTATATCCTCATTACCAATGTAGTAAGCAATTTTGCTGAGGTCCTGCGTAATTAATGCGCAGGACCGTCAAGCCGACCGTCCGATTAGATCGGACGGCTAGCTGCATCTTTCTATTAAAAAAATATAAACCCACCTTTAATGCTTACTTTTTGCTGACAGATAGGTCCAATGACAAACCAGCAGTTCGAGTTGGGCGGTTTGAGTGATTTATGTAACTGAAGTATTGGTATTTCATACAAGTTTGGTTAATACGTTTTAAAAACACAACAAACAAAATACGTATATACGAATTCAAAAACCAAAACCAGCGGTTCAATTTTGCTTTTCAAAATGTTTTGAAAATACCCAAAACCCATGGCAGTCACCCGCCCAACTCATTTTACGATTTGGAGCTCTGAAAATCTGGAGAAGAAGAAGAACATCAAGCCCTCTTGAGAACGAACTCGCTTCCGTTGATCGCATCTTGGAGAAGCTTGAGAAGATCTGTCTGTCATTGGAAGAAGAAGAAGCAGAGGAGAAGACGAGTTGAACTCGTGTTTCATTTCAAAATCAAAAGCCCCAACTCTTGTTCTAGGTCAACCTCGAATCCTCTTGTTCTAGGCGATATCCTTCAAATTCAGGTATCCATCATCTCTCCCAATCTCTTTTGTGTATGCTTTTACATTTGATAGGATTCATACGGAAGTGCAATTCTTCGAAGGTGTGGTTTTGTGCCTTAGTGGAGGATTTTCAACGATGTTTGAGTTTCTGTTAGTCATTCTTCAATGTCTGATTTTCAAAGAGTTTTCTTTCATGAACAAGCTTTTAGCTCGTCAACATCCAGATTCTTTGTCACTTTTCCCTTTTCTTGAGTGCTCCTCTCTCCATCTCTTTTGTACTCAATTCGATGGAAATATATAGGCCCACTGTAAACAGTCTAACACAATCAAAACATGTTTGGTATGTATTCCAAGAAAATTATTTGGTTTAGAACGCATTTGAAGTTGAAAATAGAGAAGAATCAGATTTCACAATACACTCTTAAGAGTCTATATCTGAAATGGATACAACAATCTCAGTTTTGTGTTTATGAGTTTTATCAAGGAAAGAGAAGCATTTTATTCAGCTTAAACATCACTTACATTTTTGGCAGCTGTACTGAAGGCTTCTTTGTGGGTGATCTTGGGTTCTCTAGCTTTCAGTCTCTGTATCTCTTCTCTGTCAGTTAGCGTTCAATTCTAAGATTAGCAATTAAAGTTTAATACTGTAAACTAATGAAGTTCAAAAACAGCAAAAATGAAATTTTATGACTAACTATTCTTACTTGATGAAGGGATTGTAAGCTGATGGAGCTCGTTGCCCCTTCTCTGGGGCTGTTGTGATCAAATATAAGCTCAGGGTTCAGGACTTCAAAACAGAATGTTGAACTAAAGGTTTGATGCATGGGCTTACGCTTGTTGACAGTCTGGTTTGATGGCTTTTTCTCTTCATTGTTGTCAGAAGAGATCATCCGTAAGTAAAGAGGTCTGAACTTTCCTCAGGACATGATAGAATCATGGCAGAGAAGTTTTTATTTATTAGAAGCTGTGTTGCTAGATGAGATTTTGATCTGGTAGCCCTTTTTCTTAAGGGACCTTAGTGATATTGATTTGAATAACATTTTGGGTTCCCCTCAAACTCTGGATGGCATAAAAATTAATGTGTAAACTAGTCTTGCACATTTTAGTTGGGGGTTTTATTTTACCATGTGAGTTGGTTCATCAAAGTTCAAACTGACTGAATATTGATGAGACCATCTGTGCATTTTCTTTTAGTTTCATTTGAACAATATGATATTAAACTAGCCTTGGTTATCTCCAATTGTAAGAGATTTAAAGTTTTAAGTGACAATACTGGATTTTCTTTATCCCTGTCTAATTTTGGAATTTTTTCAGTTGAACATTGTAGATCATATAAAGAATTATTTATTTGATCATTAGTAGGACCAAATTTTCTAGCCTTCACCTCTTTAATGTGACTCCTATATGTAAATATTTTGGAATAGTTCTAGCCGTGATTCATCTGGAAAATGCTATTTTCCTTACCATTCTTGTTTCTTCATATGATGTTGACTGAACTTATTGAGTTGGCATAATAGTAACAATGGTTATGTGCTATGGCATCTTCAATACGATGGGGTTAAATATTTGCACGTGTATCCTTTTTGCAAAGGCTATTTAAGTCACCAAATTGTATCTACAACAAGGCTAGGACTCAACATCTGAACAAGCTGCTCCAGTTATCTCAGGTAATTTCTTCTGATATACTTAGTATGAGAATGGTTAATCACCCTTCCTTGTCCTCATAACTGTGCATAAGCAACAGCTCGATTAGCTGAGTGTCATCCTGAATTAATTATAAATATGTTATGAAGTTAAACATACTTTCCATTCTCTATTTTGGGTTCTCCCCTGTTTTTACCTTAGTATGATTTCCTTACAGCTTACCAAAGACCCTCAATCTACAACAATCTAAGAGAGATTTGCAGAGATAGAATTGAGGAATCAATCCAAACCATAAATTTTGGATTTTCAAAATGTTATCCATGTTGGGGAGGGGATAGTGCTGATATTTTCCAGATATTTCGTTTGTGATGATTGCAGAGAAGCAGCCGAAGAGGAGGTGTGGAAGACAAAGAAGATCAGAAGACGAGAGGAGAGAGATAAAGACGGGCCCTCAAAAGCCTGCAACCGAAATGAGTGGCACTTGCACAGAAGGAGTAATGCTCTCTATCTGCTTGTTTTTATTCTTGTGTGGCTTCGGGCTCTTCTACCTTCTGGCTTTATTAATAAATCCATCATTCTTTTACTCTCTCTATTCCCTCTTTGGATTGTGGCTTTTCTTTGGCTTTTTCGACCCCTTCCACTGCTTTTACCATCGTTTCCTTTTTAATTTGTATTCTAATCCCCTTTGTTGTTTCTCTTTTGATTTGAAAGAACATCCTATTTCGTTTTTAAACTTTAATGCATGTTGGTTCTGTTTTATTCATGAAAAAGTTTTATTGGGCCTCTTAATAGTCTCTGTAATTTTAAAGAGAGTCTTTTGCATTCATTTTATGGGTTAATAAAATGCATGGAGTCCTTTGGCCTCTGAAGCCAAAATCTTTATGTATTTTTGGGTTTGGGGAGGAAAAATCAATCTTGTGATGAACCAAAACGAAGCTAAAGATGGTAAAGAGACACATCTTTTTGGCTTATGATTTGACTATTTGGAGGAAAAGGAAAACGATGAGTCTTGTGGACTTTGTCCTATGCTTTCATGTTTTTGAGTTCACTTTGGGAGCCTACTTTTAACATCAACCAAATGTATGTTCCTTTCAAGAAAGTTTGGAGTTTGGTCATGAGATAAAAGTATGAAAGCTAGGAAATAATGATCTCATATTCTTTGGTCAGGTTCTATGGAGGAAATTACATATTAGTTGGTGGCGCTTATTGATATGCACGAATGTAGCATTGAGCCAAAAATCAAGATGACGTTAGGCATGTCTATGTTCCTATTATATGGTTGCTCTGTTTATCGATGAGTTGGTGTATTTGCTTTCATTTTTTTAGCATTTGATCTTTTTCTGATTGGTCTTCTCGTTTCCTTGAGAGGTGCGTATCATAGAAAAAGCTACGTAAGTGAAGAAGCCAAAGAGAAAATTGTGTGACTGTAGCCTGCACAAGATTGAGGCAAAAGACTCGGTTGATTGAATGGTTGTGATCACAAACTTTGGGGGAAACATTCCTGAAGTTGGGGGGGATTATCTCTCATGAACTTAAGACAAGGATTTGTCTTGCATCATTGGTCTTGGTGTTCCTGAGCTTTTGGGGAACCTACCTTATGAACTTCAGGCAAGGTGTTGGATGTGTCCTCATCTAGTATGTGAACCCCTACTGGAAAGGATTAGTCTCATTGGGTTAGTGCATATGCATACACAAATCCCATGCCAGTTATACATGCATGCGTTCACTCATTTACTAGTTCTTGAATCATTTTGATTACAATTGCATTTCTTTTTCAGTTTCTTCTACATGATCCTTGCATGGTTTCATCCAAGACATGTACCGATCAAGAATTTTTTTTCAGTTGTGGTTGCCTTTGGTTGGTGGCTCCTTTTTCCTCCTCTTTTCTGGTCATTGCCACTATTTGGCAGGACCTTGTACTTGGCTCCCGTTGTTCACTCCCTCCCCCCACCCCCACCCCCCACCCTCCCCCTTTTTCTTTTTTCCCCCTTCCTTTTGGTAATGAAATTATTTATTCATCCTAAAAAAATGTTGTTCATCACTATCGACATGTTACACTTGGGGGGCTAATCTCTTGCTTATTGTTGCTGTAGGCATACAAGGGGATCCATCATCCAAAGGATTTGAAAGAAGCTGATTTAGCTCGCAGACGGCTAATATTTGATGACTTTTTTTTATCTTCAGGTAATCTTCAATATGCAATATATTGATGTGTTTCTTCTTTGTGTTCTTGGTTATTAGGCCTCTCCTCTTATTACTTGTCCTCCCAGTCCCCCTCAACCCCAAAAGAAGGAGAAAAAGGTTATTCTATATTCGAAAAACCTAAGCTAACTAGCTAAGTGATGTAGCCTCGAATAAAGGTGTTGTGAATCGGGTTGACCCCCCCTTGGCCAAAACCCTGAAGTGGGCCCATCTAGGCCTAACCGAACCCTAAAGAGGGTATTTTGGTCAAAACCAGCCCTAAAAATTGCTTGGTTTTATTTTCAGAATTTTCTCTTTTTTTTTCTGAAGAGTTTCAGTCAGTTAGGAAGTCACGTTCGAGTTGAATAGGTTTGAATTTAGCATGTGTCAATTAGATTCTTTTGTTAATTAGGATTTTATTTCAGCATGGGTCAATTGTAGTCCATTAAATCTTTTATTATTTATTTGGTCAGTTGTGATTCAATGAAATGGGATCCTAATCCATAAATGAGTCCGACTTAGGTTTAGAGTCTTTTAGTAGACTATAAATAGCCTATTCTTCCTTTGTGAGTTTCTTAAGTTTGATTATTTGAACAAGAATATTGAAATTGAGAACCGTGGTTCCTGTGTGAGGGGGCCATGGCAAATTTTAAGTAAAGCTTTCTTCTTCAATGATCAGCAACTTTGTCTAGCATCTTTTTTCAGAAAATTCCAGCAAATATTCACAAGTTCCAAGCAAGTACAGCAAGCCCTAACCCATTCCCCTCTCTCTCTCTCTCTCCATCGCAGTTGATTCCCTTTCCTTTTCCTTCAATCCCAGCAAGCTCCAGCCCCTCTCTCACCTTCCCCCTACCCCCCCCTGGGACACCCAGCCCAAATCTGGCCGGAAACCCGATCTGTTCTGCGGAAGTAGGGTTTGTTTAATGTTGACTTTGAAGTTTGACCGTGATTTCAGTGTCACTATCTTTGAAAATGAGGAAGATGTCTTTGTGGGCCGTCTCAGGAGAAGATATGGTGTTTGACCCAAAACCCATAGATATTGATGATGGTGTTTCCTTATGGAAACCTTACTTGATTTGGTGTTGAACTATTTATTTGTGAAGAAGAACTTGGTTGGTGGACCTAAAGCTTAGTTGGACCTGGTTTGAAGACATCCCTCCATACTAGGTAAGTAGTATGATGTGTTGAAAGAAGCCCATCCAAAAATATTGAAGTTTAGCCTATTAAATCCCTATTTTTGAACAGTCGGCAATGGCATTTTGGTAAATATCTGTTTTGAAGGTTTTCAAAGCTTTATTTCCTTTAATTTCGTGGTAAACTATTCCCACCATGTTTCTAAACCTCTAGATAGTGTGGGATCGACCTTTGAACTTCCTCTTTGCAACCAATCAACCATCGGGTCGGTTGGCGGTTGGTGAAACCCAGAACTCTTGAACTCTTTGGCTATTTAAAAGGGGGAACTCCAGTGTTTCACTCTCAACTGTTTCTAAGCCTTGGGAGAACGTGGGAAGATCCCTATAACCTCTCCTTCGGCCAAGAAAGATCCTCAAGCATCTCTTCGATTTCTTCATCGGTTCTCTTCTAAAATGTTGGTATTCAATGCCTCTTCTTTAATTCTTTTAGCCCTAGAGTGAATTCCAATTCACTCTATGATCTTGAAGCCATATGGGAGATCCGAATTTGATTCCACCAAAGCTCTAATAATACTAATCCTACCATCTATATTGTGGGAAGGTCTCAAATACCAGACCTTCCTGGTCTCATGATTGATGAGTTGATCCTGTTTTCTTTGGAACAATTGGAACCCTTATTTTCTATTAATCAGGACCCTCCCCAAAACCTCTGATTGTAAACCTACCCTAAGGGTGAATCTTATTCTCTAGCTTTTGTGGATACATGGATTCGTTAGTAAATCCAATTGTATGATTTGAATTGTTTCCACTAATGAGAACCTATTTTCTCATTAGTAGACCCTCCTAATTCCACTTTATTTTGAAATACTAAGAGATGTCCTTATCTATCTGGTGTTTTATGAGAATTAATTATGGGTAACTCTCATGGAGGTAACAACTCTCATGAGAGGTAACATATATGAAACCCTATTGTCTTTTATTTGTTGAAACTTCCAACACTTCAGATTGTGCATTTTTGTTTCTTCCTTGGTGATATTTGTGTTTACCTAAACTTGATCACTATATTTTCTTCATGATCCATGTTTAACCTAATTAGGATTTCTAATTATTCTTCTTCGCTCTTGTTCTTTGAGATCGAAGAAGATGATCATCTGCAACCATCATTCCAGATCTCATTCATTCTTTGAGATCTAGATCATCATCATGATCTAACCCTAACTAATAGATTCGAAACCTTAACCCTAACCAATGATCTTTCGAAACCTCGAACCTTCCAGTGGAAACCTCATGGGTAATGTTTAACATAAACTAGATTTCCTATGATTCTGTTATTTTTGATAACAATCATTCCCTCTCTCCGTGATCATAACCTTTCATGAGCCATATGTTATGATGAAACCTAACCTCTTTTACAAACCTATTATGATTGATTTTGGACTAGATCTCCCCATTCTTCATTTGGGTTAGGTTGTACTTGGTCTTCAACCCATGAGCAAAGCACCTTATAGCAATATACTTGGGGCGGTTACTAGTCGTTGATTAAACAAGCGACGCCAAGCGAGTTCCGAAAATGCCATCCCCGCTGTATAAATACATCCGCCATTAACGATTATTATGTTGGGATTGCTATTTTCATAGGCAGGAATCGGATTAGGTCAAGGCGTTAATGATATGAAACCTTTCTTCTATTCTTGGTGATTCTATTAAGGTAATGAATCTCATCTTATTCTCTTTTTAACCTCGATTGATATGAACCCATCCCCATTTTGTTAGTGGTTACCCAATTGATTTGTGTATCTCTTTTCAATATTCTTGATGAGATCCGTCAAACGAATCCGCATTTGTTTAATGGATGGATCCCATCAAGGAATATTTGGTAATAAATCTTGTTAATTCTAGGGTTTCTGTACCCCTTGTTGTAGACTTATTAAGCTTGAATTTGGACTAAGATCATCCCAAACGATTGAAATCGATGATAAAAAGTCCGATTTTGAGTTGAAACTGAAAATGAGGTAACAAGAACCGCCACAAGCAACGCGTTTCAAGAACGTGTAGGTTTGATTTTGAATTGTTTGACTGACTCTTATACACTTGTAACCATGCCTAGGTGTTCTCGCTTCAAATAAAAGTCTTATAATAGTTTTGGATTCAAGTTAGAGGACTCTACTAAATTACAGTAAGGACATGATTCTTATTTATATGCAATTACATATACATGATGATTCGTGTCTATTTACTATTCTTTGATCATGAACTGCGAATTGTATAAAGTATGTGAATCTTATTGTACACTTGCGTTGTGGTATTCTCGATGTACTTCATCTTTCATGATATTGCACAACTGCTCATGTATGATAAAGAGTGTTGTAGTGTGATTGTGATGAAGGGTATTCATTGGATATCTTGGCGGGATATCGAAGCGTGGAATGGGACACATGCTGCGATGTCTCCAGATATCATGATTACTTGATGACATACTAGGAGTCTAGAATTGCAGGCTAGGTACCCCACATGCTATTACCCTTCGCGGGAATGAAGCCGGTGACCCGTGACAATGGTGACGTGACTATGTTTCATCCAACAGCAACCATCCTCGAGACTCGTGGTCCACTATTGGTCATGTAATGGTAGGGTTGCATATGTTAGGGTTGGCTCATGGACTCCTAGAACGGACCGGTGTGTAGGAGTCATGAGAGCATCCGCCCAATAATATGTGGATACCATAGGGTTAAGGAGTGGAGTCCAACAGAGGTAGCACGTGAGGATTCTTACTCCTAGGTTCGAAGGATACGAACCGAGTTGGTTTGCCATAGGGAAGTATCTGGACTTCATATAGTATGTTACCAATGACCTTGCATTGATTAGAAACCCGACAGCGCCAGATCATTCCAATGGTCGTGGTAGAGAGAGTTGATAACCCCACCATGGAGAGCGTGTGATTACCTTGCCCAGATCCTACAGAGGTAACCACCCGATGAGTGATGAGACTTACCCAGAGGAGGCTGGTGTATATCTTAAAGCATTCACATAGAGACTTGCATAGTTAGATCTTAGTAGCATTCATATTTCGCATATATCCATATCATTTCATATGTGCATTCGTGATTGTATTGACAATATATGAGAATTGCTGTTCCTACGAGTTCGTTGAACTATTCCTCAGTATGTATTATATAAACGACAATGGTTCACAACATCAAGTTGGAGATGATTCGATGAAAGAGCCCAAGCCATTCAAAGAAAATACATGAACTTGCAACATAAGCCTCCCAAGATGAAGACTATTTAGTTACTTATTGCTGTGAACTCGATATTACTGATTCTGATTTCCTCTTTGTCGCGATTTTTATTGAGTATTTGACTCGAACCTATTGATTATTGTATTATTCTCTCTTGATTCATGTATTTGTATTTATTATTATTGATAGACTAAAACCATGGATCCGGACATCCACCCACTTCGGGCGGGAACCGGGCGCGGGCGGGGTGTGACACCCCCCCCCCAACCAAAAGAAAAAGAAAAAGACCCTCCCCGCCCCTCCCCTGTTCTGTGCAAGCACCCCCACCCCATTCCCGTGCTGCCACACCTTGGCAGCAACCTCCCTAGGACCCTATCCTGGGGCCTTAGTTCTTCTTTTCGGTCTTCTTCTTAAAGATCTTGTTCTCTTGTGTTCTTTTCTTTAATATATTTATTTATTCATCTAAAAAAAGTATTTCATGATGGAAATGAGGCAATAGGGAATGTACTGATTATATTTTAGAGATTTTGGTGGTATCTCTGTTTGTGCTAAACCTCATGGTGTTATACAGTTGATGTAATTACGATTTTATGTTTCGGATTCATGTACTTTTATCTCTTGTAACCTTTCATATTAATTCTTGTTTTCAGTTGGGAAGACTCTTTCAAATGCTTGATGCACTTGGTACACGGATAGAGAAAGATGGTTTGTTGGCTAAGTACCGGGGAAATGAATCAGATGTTCTTCGTGTGGAAGAATGGTCCAGTCTCACAAAGATACTGTTAAAAACACATCCATATTCCCTTACTCCTAGCCAGTTAAATGCAGCTTCAGAAATTATTTGGGATCTCAAACAGCCAGGTCCCAATGTACCGGCTTCTGCAGGTTGTACATTTTCTGCAACATTTTATTTGATTTCTTCCCATTCCCCTCAAATGAACCTTTGCCTCTCTCCACATTCACAACCCCCCCCCCCCAAAAAAAAATAAAAATAATAATAAAATTAGAAAAAAAAAAACTGAAGGAAAAAAGAAAAGAAAAACAGAAAAAGGATTTAACTAATCAAGTAACCTATATTAATAATTGAGGCATGAATAGTTTATACTTACCACCATACCTTGATTATTTCTTGAATCATGATATACTAGTGAGCCCCCACGTGGAAAAACCTTAGTTTTTTTTTTTTTAATTTTAATTATTTTGTTTATCTATTAACCATCTCCACTGATTACGTAACTATGTATTCATCAGGTATTCACATGACTGCATGTTACTTTTAGTTCTATACAGCCTCAGAAAATTGGTTTAGCTAGAAAATAATCTGGTAAAGTTACCCAGAGATTTGGATATAAAATATCAGTATCTCCCATCAAAGACTAAAGCTGTGAAATACTCCTTTATTGGTTATTCAAATCAAGTATCCCTGAGTTGACTTGTCCCCTGTCAATCTCAGATTTTTTTTGCAATTATTTCAATTTGAATCTTGAAACTATTGTGTTTTTGAATGGCTGATGTTACTTGCGTTTTCATAGGACTTCTTGTCACAAAAATTCTCAATTTTTCCATTATATCTAGCATACAACTGGAGGATTCAGAAATCAACAAGTTTCTTTCTTTTGACCATGTTCATTTTGGTGAGAAGGGGCATTTATTATGGAGCAATGTGTTGGAGCGGGAGAAAAAGAAAACTTCAGCACTCTTTTTGATAGGAGAATAAGTTGCTGAGGATTTTATTAGATGCTGCATCTCATTGTTTATGTTGGAAGGATTCAGACCTTTGGTCATGGTAGGGAGGATGACGAGGTGGTGAAACTTGATGAGGAGATCCCATGAACTATCATTTTAGGTACTTTGGCTCAACCACAAATAAAAAAGGTGATATAGCGGATGATGTTTCCCAAAAAATTAAAATGGGATGGATAAAGTGGAGAGGTTTGTCCGGGGCTTGTGTGATCGACGTATTCCTTTAAAGCTCAAAAGAAAATTCTATAAAACCATCGTACAACCAGCTATGTGTATGATGCAAAGTGTTGGACTGTTATGAAGCATCATATAGAAAAACTTAGTGTAGCAGAAATAAAGATTCTAAGATGGATGACTGACAAAACTAGGAAGAATAAGATAATGAATGATCATATTAGAGCTGGTGAGGGAGTAGCTTCGATAAATGATAAGCTACAAGAAAGTCGTTTCAGGGGGCATGATCACGTTCAACAGAGGCCTTAGATGTCCTGTATGAAGTAACGATTTAATTCAGATTGAAGGAATTAGAAGAACTAAGGGCAGACCTAAAATAATCTTAAGGAAAGTGATGAGAAAGGATATGCATAGCTTAGGCCTTGTATCTTGTATGACCTCAAATAGAATTGATTGGAAGGCTAAAATCCATGTCACCAACACTATTTAATTGGGACAAGGCTTGTTGCATTGAGTTGGTGTTGTTTATTAGAAATATAATGTATTGTTAATCATTTGAGCCACTAATTTTTTTTTTCAAAATGGAAATAAATTCCTTATTAGGGTGATGTTGGGTGTGGCAAGACGGTGGTTGCTTTTTTGGCTTGTATGGAGGTCATTGGCTCAGGTTATCAGGTCAGTCACCGTCAGACCTTTTTCCAAACTGTTTCTGGCTCTCTTCCCTCTCTTCTCTCAGTCCAGTAGGTTTTTGTTTAATAGCATTTCTTTCTAGAATTGCTGACTCTCTCAAATCATATTCTATCCATTAGGTCAGATTCACTTGTCTAATGGTTATAACTCACTGTAAGCAGCTTTCATGGTCCCAACTGAACTTCTATTTCTGCTATAAGTTTACTATTATTTCACAGTTTCTGACACTGACTTGGCAAATTTCTATTTTCTGTCCAAGGCTAGATCAGCTGATCTAAAAGTTGGATTTTGTTCCAGATTTGGAAGACTGTTCCTTGCACCAGTGGGTTACTCGACCAGAGTTTTGAACCAATCCAACTAGTTACAACTGCTAATCTTAAAAGCTTGTGCCTTAGCAATGTATTTCAACACAACACCTCCAAGTGCTGGGCGATATACAGGCAGCTTTACATGTGGTAACAAAGGGGGGCATGACAACAAACAACATGAACCCCTGACAATTACAAGTTAGAAAGGATCAAATATGCGGCCTCCTGGCTCTGGTCCACCTTGCCCAAAAGTTAGAGCTGTTTAGTAGGGCACAAACATTAACATTCTAACACATATTATGACTCAGATTTGGGAGACTAAATTCTCCAGTTCTGGTTCCGTGAGCCATATGATTCTGTTCATTGCTGTGATGTCTATTTCACTCTTATGTATTCCACATAATTCTCAAGACTCCCCCGTAAGCCTGATCCAAGTTTGAGACTTCCTAGTCCTACTAGAGTTTTTGTTTTACCTATGCTGCAGTGACATTCCCTTGGTTTAGCTTAGATGTTTACCTTTAACTTTTTTTTCCAGGGTTTGGAGGCTTTAACTGTTGTGAAACCTAGTTCTAGAAAATCTGTGATGTCTATTCTGAATATTATATCACATACAGGTTTTGTTTTTGTAATATAATATTTTATATCAGAGGTATCTGAGATTCATCATATTCTGGTAAACGTAATGTTATTGGTTTTTATATTATTTTATTGTTTTATTGAGTTTTTCTTCAGTACTATGGGAAAAAAGCTGGTTTTTTCTCTATAATGTAAAATTTTGATATCAGCAAATTGGATGGATATTCATGACTGCAAATGAACCAATGCAGTTATGCCTCATTTCTTCAGTGGCTGTACTTTTTTGTACCATTGCACTATGCATATTGGATCGATGACATTTACTTCTCAGTGCATAACAAAACGTCGGATTCTTTCCCCTCAGGTTTGTTTTGAGTGCTCAGAGTCTTGTTGAGAGGGAAAAGAAAGTGCCTTCACTTGGAGTAAGTTGGAGGAGAAGTGATGATATGGAGTTGATATTATCTATGGTGAAGAAGCTCACTGGAGAGCAAGTATAAAAATGAAAATTGTAAAGTAGGGATAAAGCAGAGCTTTCCTGTTAAATAGTGTACTTCATATGTAAAATTGAATTTGGATTGATGGAATTGGATCTTCATTTGTAAAATTGAATTTGGCTTTTTGGAACCAATTTTTTTTTTTAACTAAAAAAATTATCCCGGCGTTTTTCAAACATCGGCATAGGTAACATATGACGCCGTTTATTAAAAACACCAGGATAAGTAGCATATAATGGCATTTATTAAAAATGATGGTAATAAAGTTAAACTCTTATGTCTACTACGGCATTTCCAAAACGCCGCAAAAAAAAAACTGTGATCAGTTTCAAATGGTAATAAAATTAAACTCTTATGTTCCGTTTCAAATGGAATGGTTCCTTTTGATCAGTCCGTTTCAACACTGTGATCGGTCGATGAACAAAACCATTCCATTTCAACACTGTGATCAGTCTAGTGAAACGGAATGGTTTTGTTCATCAGACTGATCACAGTGTTGAAACGGACTGATCAAAAGGAACCATTCTGTTTCACTAGACTGATCACAGTGTTGAAACGGAATGGTTCCGTTCATCAGACTGATCACAGTGTTTAAACGGACTGATCAAAAGGAACCATTCCGTTTCACTAGACTGATCACAGTGTTGAAACGGAATGGTTCTGTTTAAAAAGGAACCATTTCGTTTCATCAGACTGATCACAGTGTTGAAACGGAATGGTTCCGTTCATCAGACTGATCACAGTGTTGAAACGGACTGATCAAAAGGAACCATTCCGTTTCACTAGACTGATCACAGTGTTGAAACGGAATGGTTCCGTTTAAAAAGAAACCATTTAGTTTCATTAGACTGATCACAGTGTTCAAACGGAATGGTTCCGTTCATTAGACTGATCACAGTGTTGAAACGGACTGATCAAAAAGAACCATTCCATTTGAAACGGAATGGTTCCTTTTGAAACGGAACTAGTTTGTTTCATCAGACTGATCACAGTGTTGAAACGGAATTATTCCGTTTAAAAAGGAACCATTCCGTTTCATTAGACTGATCACAGTGTTGAAACGGAATGGTTCTGTTCATCAAACTGATCACAGTGTTGAAACGGACTGATCAAAAGGAATCATTCCGTTTCACTAGACTGATCACAGTGTTGAAACAGAATTATTCCGTCTAAAAAAGAACCATTCCATTTCATCAGACTGATCACAGTGTTGAAACGGAATGGTTCCGTTTAAAAAGGAACCATTTCGTTTCATCAGACTGATCACGGTGTTGAAATGGAAAGGTTATGTTTAAAAATGAACCATTCCGTTTTAGCATATTCATGACCCATTTGAACGGAATGTTGGCATTTACAAAACGCCGGTATAAGTTTTTTTTTAATTAAAAAAAATTTTGGTTTCCGAAAAGCCAAATTCAATTTTGGTGAATTTTCTATTTCGATAGTATTTGAACCAGCCAAATTTCGACAAAATGTTTTACCGTGATGTACCTGATAAAAGAGAAATCTCTTAGATTCAGTGGAAGAGTTGAGTATTTAAAAATTGAAAAATCTGAAGATTGTCATCTCAGCCAATCTAGATTCAGGAAGCTCCTTCATATCCAATACACACAACAAATGTGATCTTGACATCCCAAAGAAGTAAAGTGAAAAATTGAGAGTCTGTAACACTTATAAGCTTTCACTGGAAAATGCAACAAAGAATGAAGAACCATAACCTGAACATTTAGATGGATTATAATCTGAGAGTTTTAACAAACTGAACTGCTTGTTAATCATTAACTCTTGAACTTGTGGTTAGGATAACAAGATTTTGTGAGTGTCAATCAATGCACCACAAGCAAAGAATGAAAAACCAAAGGTAGTCCTTGGGGCATTTTACTCTTCCATTAATGAACAATTCCTCTAGAAAATAAATTTCACCAAAGTTGCAGGTCAATCCAAATGCAGAACTGCCTTAGCACTTCTTTTTTCTCTTCCTCCAAGCTGAGCACCTTATTCTCCTGAGTCTGTCTCCCTACAACTTCTTGACTTTGTCCTGCAACCTGCAATTCCAACGGGATTTTCTGGGAGTGTGAGGACTCCAACTCCTGCATAACCTTAACCAGTGCTGTCAAAGCCATAGTTCGAGCTGACTCTTCATTCCCTGTTTAATGAAACATATGCCTGAGTTTAATGAAAATAAAAATGACTCTGAAACGGCATTACTTAACAAAATTACAGAGATATGAGAGACATTTCACTAATTTGTTCTGGCCATGTAAGAAATAAAATGAGCTTATAATATTCTCCAATCCAAAACTTTCCCTTCCCTGCATTTCCCTGTGTTAAATTGGCGTCAACAGCTATCTTATATTTGTTGCCATGTCTAAGGGATGCAAGGCAACACCAACAGGGTACCTGCTGCCCAGGTACTGCATACACAACTATAAACTGAACTACCACCTCTATTTTTCCATTCCTGAATTAGTTACAGATAATCAAAAACTGGTTTTGTGCTTCTAAAACAAATATCCATTTCGAAATAGCTCAGGGCACTGCTGGAGTCATTGTCTTAGATATTCTTTCAAAGCACAGTTGTTAAATTCTCTTTTACTTCCCTTGATTTAAAGGGTTTTACATATAGTCCTAAGTCTATATTCTATTCTTAGAATGGCAAACCATTTTTTATCTTTACCATAGAATTAAGCAACGACTGTATAGCCTGTTGCATGCTTCCAGGCAATTGAACCGTGGTGGTTAGTTGGTGTCCAGCTCAGCCCATACTTCACATATGTTAGTTCAGATCTTGACTTTATTTGAGTCTTTCAACAGATTAGATTCTTTCTTTCCTTAACAGACTGAAACTACACTCTAGCAATACAACAACAAAGAGGATTGTAATAAAGATTTTACAAGTATACTTTCCAAGAGTCTTTGATTGGAATAAAGTTGATGTAAAAGTTACATGAAAAAATATCATTCAGAAAGGAGGAAAAGAACCAACACAGGGAACACAGAACTTTGCATTGCATCCTAGCACATAGAAATTTTTAATGTAAAATATTTTAATTTTATTTCATTTATGGCCAATTTCACTTGCTGGCTTTGTTTCATTCACTTTTCCTTTTTCGCTGTAACAACTAGCATTTTGTTCTACTTTCATTATATACAAAGCAGAACCTAAAAGTTACTTAAACTACTTTGGGGTTGGAATTTTTGGTACCGGTGGGTAACGTACACCAACCATGACCATATGACTTCTCCAACTTATGTTGGGTGAACCTTAAGTATTTTATATAAGTGAAGTTGCATAACAGCAACCAAGGGTTTTTCAAAGCATACCCACATACACAGGAACTTAGGATTTATTGCCCTACCCATTTGTCGACTTAATCCTTCGCAAGTTTCCTGTTTGATGTGGTCTCCTCATCTGACCTAGACAAGAACATAATGACTAGTGTGGAAGAAAAAAAAAAGAACAAGAAGATTAACTACTCATGTTTCCCATTGCAAGAATAGCAAGCCTGTAAATTTGTAAAATGCACCACACCTTCCCTAGACCACTTTTCTTGAGCTGCTCCCTCCTATCATACTGTTCTAAATCAATTGGAAACTGCACAACAGCACAGAATTTTATTTGAATGACCAAGCTTGTGCGCAAACTCATAGCGATCAGTAAACACAAATGACAATAAAGTTAACCTACATCAGTCAATATTTTCAGAATTGCAGATCGAATATTTATGGTAGGTAAGCTTCCATCGGGGAGAGGCTCAAGCCTCAATTTAAACTATAGAACCAACCTGGAACCATTTCAATTAAGCAGGATCAAACCCACAATTAATTGGATTCCCAAAGAGCCAAAATATTATTTTAAACCAGATTTTGTATAATGAACACACATAATACAAAGTCAAGCCTCATGATTAATATAAACCTTATTTAGATCATCCTTATCTGACTCATAGTCTTTGTACCCGTCTTGAGAGAATACTGCTGTATAAGGAAAGAGAGCCATGGAATCTTGTTCCATACCTTAATACATAACCAACTGAATCCAGTTGTCTCTTTTCTACTCTGTTCTTTCCATACATGATGATATGTTTTACGAATTACTTGGAGTCCTAGAGCTTTGGCCTTACTTCTCAGCCAGGGAAGAGCAGAAACAAATGAAAAGCCAGTAATCAAATGAGTATTCAAATCCGAATCTATTATGAAAATCAAAGATGGAAGAAACTAAAGGTAAGCAGAACTTGCATAACATGAAAAGAGGAAGTTGTTGCAAAACACTTTTAACTTCTGTCCTCAACACCACTGAAGTGTAAAATGAAGAAATTAAGATGCAGTTGAGGCTGCCCATCAACTAACCAACTTGCATTGGGGTTTCATTGGAGAAGTCTCAGTTAAACAAACAGTTAACAGGTCATTCACTGATAAAAGACTCTAATCTGTATCCCAGATCACACAAAAGAAAAACATACATTGCAAAAATGGAGAATCAATTCATTAAACAGGATAAGAAAAATTAACCAAACACTTTAGCCCTACAGATACATGGCAAAAACATAGGCAATACCAAAACCAAGTTAGAAAGCCAACATTCCTTAACAGAACATCAAGGTTCACTACCAGAAAGCAATATAGAAAAGTCTATCAATCAACAAAAGAGAGAAAAAGTCTTCACAAGTCTTATAGATTTGATTGTCATCAAGGTTCAGATTTCGACATACCTGCACTAGGTTATTCTTTGTAGGAAAAAGTACAGCTTCTAATCTTCAACCATATATACTGCATATCAGAAGGAACATAACTAAATTTTCCGAATGAATGACGCCAGTGAAAAGGTCTCAACCTCCTGTTTACACTAAAAAGTTTACACCTTGACCTTCAATGAAAAGGAATATAAGTCGACGAAGATTTACCCTTCTAACCTTAATCTGGATCATTAGTTTGCATGCTGTTACATGCCTCATGAGTTCACCAAGGCACAGAGAAAATAGAGGAATTTTGAAAATGGTCTGAAAGAGATTGCTCCCAAAACTGTCATCATCAAGTTCACCTTTGAGTCACACAAAATCATTCAGCATTTGAGATTTGGCACCAGATGTGTAGTAAGAGTAAAACCATCGATCGAACAGGGTGAGCATTAGGTGTGTAGCATTGAATTCCCTGGCATCTTGAACTTCAAATCCCTAATTAGAAGAACCAACTGTTCAGGAAAAGACTGTAGAGAAATAAAGAAAGAACCCAACAAACAAAGTAATTAATCAATGGAGATGGGAAGCAATATACCAACACATGGAAGGGAACCAATTGTTTGCTTGACAGGAAAGAAAGGCATCAAAAATGCATTTGTGCATGTTGCATGAATATCAACGATGTAAAAACACCACCGACACAACGAGAATGTCTTGTTCTAGGTGCTTGGGCGAGGAGCGGTAAGTGAAGATTGTTAAGGAAGTCAAAAAGAAAATGCAAGTGGTTGATTGACAAACTATTCTGGTTAGCACAGGTTCTTATTGTTCCTAAAGCTCTAGACCTCGAAGACAAATATGCCTTTGGTCAGTGTCTAATCTTCAGCTCTGCTAATATCCCACTGTCTAGCCTCTTCACTGATTGGTGAGAGTTAATCCAAGAATCTCTAATTTGTCAAGGTCACCCCGAAAGCAAATAAATCAGAAATTTCTCTTTGAAAATTGAAGAGGCAACAAATAGTCATTGAAACCTCAAACATATAACAACTTAAATTACAATAATCTACAAGGGCACAGAATTAAGGATATTGTATCAACTCATATTCGAAAGATAATAAATCCAAACACATCATGACATGTCATTAAACAAAACAAGTTGGAACCACTCACCTGGCAAGCCTAGCATACTCTTCATAATTTTCAAGTAACATCTTGCCAGCCTGTTCATTCAAAGCTGATTCTGGAAATGGCTCAATCAATAAACACCTGACAACCTGTAACAATAAAGATAAACCACCATCAGAAAAATACCAGATGGGATTTTGAAATGAACTAGGCCCTGTAAATGCTGACTTAGAGAAATCTTAAATGAATCATTGCAGCCAAAACACAATAGTCCAAATTTAACTTTAATAATGGAATTCCAGATTGAAGCTTTACTTACCAAACAGGGATTTTGGGTTGTTGGAAATCCAGGAGGAGTTTCATATGCCCCAAATGCATAAGCAATTAAGATCATTCAGATTGAACAATTAGAAAAGGACAAAATTCACACCTAATATATAATATATGCCAAAAGATATTAAAAATACTCAAATTTCCAAAGATATTTCACTTAATCCTTACGAAATTAATGTATAGATTATATCCAGCACTAATTCTCTTACTAGAAAACACTCAGCCCTATCATCTTGGATCTGTCACCGAATATGAATCAAGAGAAGAACATGAGGGGAAAAAGGAAAAAGAATTATTTAAAATAAAAATTTATATTTATTCATGGTGAGCAGACTCATAGAACAAGATAAGATACCTTTGACAGCCACGGATTTTCAACTGGGAACTGTAAGACGCGTCCCTAATTAAACAATAAAACGAACAATCGATCTAAACTCAAGGCCAAGAAGCTAGCAAATAGCATATATATATAGAGAGAGAGAGAGAGAGTAAAAATGTATATCAACAAATTGCAATCACAGATTTCTGGTAATTCTGCCACTTCCTTACTTCGAACAGAGAGTAAAATAGACGAAAAGAGAAAATGAATTCCATACCTTAACAGACTAGTAGATCTTCTCTCCTCCATATACTTGGTCGGGCTTCCACCCCGATCTCTTTGTAATCAGATAAACAAAAACCATAAGGAGAAGAGAGATATGACCAAACGAAAGCAAACTATCTTCTAATTCAGCGATCAAGAGATTCGAGCAAACTAAAACTATCTTTTGATCGACCAAACGAAAGCCTCTGAACAAGTTCAGTGATCCAACCACTGATTTAAACCTCGAGAGAGATTGCAAGCTGGTATGCGAGAGAGAGCTAGGGATTGGGCAAGAGAATTAGGCGCAGGTTTTTCGTTTTTTCCCAAAGTGAAATGTAGCGCGGGCAATGGAGATGTAGGGATTGGGTAAAGCTGGGAAGGGCAACAAGAAGGAGAAGAAAAGCAGCAAGTGACGAAGCTTGAGAGTGAAGAAATGGGTTCCTTAGCTACCGAATTAGTAAAGCTTGGAGATTCTAAAACTATGAACATGCAAGTTCGCCTTCGTCAAGCTGCAAGCCCCAAGTTCGTCTTCGTCTTCATCTTCTCCCTCTGCAAGTTCGTCCGAAATTTCTCCTCTGCAAGTTTGTGTTTAGAGTTGTTAGGCTTTTGATTTTGAAATGAAACAGAAGCTTCTCCAAGATGCCAAGATGCGATCAATGAAGCGAGTTCATCCTCAAGATGAGCAACTGATTTCGATCAACGGAAGCGAGTTCGTTCTCAAGAGGGCTTGCTGTTCTTCTCCAGATTTTCAGAGCTCCAAATCGTAAAATGAGTTGGGCGAGGTGAAAGCCATGGGTTTTGGGTATTTTCAAAACATTTTGAAAAGCAAAATTGAACCGCTGGTTTTGGTTTTTGAATTCGTATATACGTGTTTTGTATTTTGTGTTTTTAAAACGTATTAACCAAATTTGTATGAAATACTAATACTTCAGTTACATAAACCACTCGAACCGCCCAACTCGAACCGCTGGTTTGTCATTGGACCGAACTGTCAGCAAAAAGTAAGCATTAAAAGTGGGTTTATATTTTTTTAATAGAAGGATGCAGCCAGCCGTCCGATCTAATTGGACAGCCGGCTTGACGGTCCTGCGCATTAATTACGCAGGACCTCAGCAAAATTGGTATCCCTCCGATTGATCCCTAATTTGCTACCAAAAAAAGAAAAATTTGATCCGGTTCTTTAGAATACTTCCACGTGTAGTCAGGCCAGGAGCACGCGTGACCAACTTGTGGACCCCACCATAAAGTGTTATACATGTTTGACCAAGGTTTTTTTTTTTTTTCTTTCTTTATTTATTATTATTTTTTTCTTTCTTTATTTCATTTTTTTAAGGTCGCAATGTTTGACCAAGTTCATGTACTAGAGTAGTGAAGGATGATCATATCTTTTACCCAAAATATAAAAAGCAAATGATCATGAAACATACCTTCAATTTTCTTTTTCTGTTTTTTCTTTTTTTCTTTTCTGGGTTAACAACCAATTCCTTCACTTTTATAAAGAATTGGAAACATCCTTGGAATTTTAGAAATTCATTTATATTGATGGGCATAAATAAGTTTTAGAAAAAAAATTGAAAAATTGCAATACTTGGATCCAAATGACTTTGGTTAAAAGTTTATATATTATGGTCTTTATATGGAGGTTGTAACTAAGGTTTAAAGTATCGGTATTGAGTATCGTATTGGTCAAATATTTTAAGAGACGCATCATATTGGCCAATATATTTCAGTATAATCTAATATGTGTCATTTAAGAAGAAAAAAGGGAGAAGTATCAATGTGTAGCGTATCGATTGTATTCAATATGATTATGGATCGGCTAGTATCACATTGCCTTGTGGGATATTTTAAATCTTGGGTGTAACATGGTGACCTTCTTACACCCCCATAGCACAAGGGTCTGTGACAAGTTATTAGCTTGTTTACAAATGAAACATTATCTTTTGAAACCCAACCAATTTTCTACATCATTTTAAGAGTTCAGATTGTCTGCCTTGACGAGAAGCACTCTGTGCTCCCCTGACGGCTATTGACCATAAATTATAGGCGGCCACAACATTAAGTGATAGAATTTAGCCCATAAATTATAGGGGGCCACAACATTAAGTGATAGAATTTATTTTATTTTTAAATGTTTGATTACTTTGATTTGTGGGTCCCATGTAATTTTTTGTTGTAAAACCGTCAAAGGGAGGACAAAGTGCTCTCCCTCAGGAGAAATGATCCACACTCTCATTTTTAAGTATTAATAAATTTTTTTTTGGCCAAATTTAACTTCTTTTTTTTACATTTTTTTATGAGGTTCATCCGGGCCAGCTTGTGCGCACCACGATTACATCCTCAAATTAATGCCGCCGAATGGGTGCGAACCCAAAACCTCCCCGTGGGAGGTAGAGTCTTTAACCGCTTTACTAACCCATCATTGGCAATTATTAATAAATCATGAGTAATGATTGATGGATTAGTCCACCATAAAAGGATAATATTTTGCACCAACAATGAATGACAAACTTTATTAACTGATTCTTTAGAGGAGCTTTTCCTTAAAAAAGAAAAGAAAATGCGAATTTCGTCATCAATGAAGAATTATTCGTTTCCTTATTTCTTTAGTTATTGTTATTAATTTTTTTTTCCTTTCTTGTAAAATCCATTTTCTCTTTATTAAATCTTCCATGTAAAAGCATAGATGCTTTTTTTAGTAACATCAAATACATGAGAAGTTTGAAAAAAAAAAAAAAAAAAAGAAGAAGAAAGAAAGAGCATGAGATCGTCAAGGTTTTCTCTTCTTAGGTTTGATGCTTTTTTTTTTTTTGGTAGAAAATTGTATTAAGCTGAAGGAGACACAGGCTCTGGCTGGGGAACAGGCTCCCTCAACCAAGCAGTGGAATTTTGCCAAACCAACGCTGTCTCAAGCGTCAGGGCTTCCTTAGCCAAAGAATGAGCCACACCATTGGCCTCTCTTGAAGTATAAGAAAACACACAGGATAGGGGAGCAATAGCCATATGTCTAATATCATAAACTACACTTTGAAGCTGTGTAGGTACCTAAAGAGCTGGGTTTAACAGCAAATGCACAACGGAGAGACAATCTGATTCAAGAATAACATGTAGCCACCCCTCCTCGATTGCGGACCATAGAACGTATCTTAACCCTAAAGCCTCCGGATCCCCACCTCCGCATCTCCAAACAATACTGGTATAGATTTAGCCCATATTGGTTCACCTTACCAATCACGAGCTACAACACCAATGCCACTAGCAGTCCCATTAGTGCGCAATGCTGCATCTGAGTTAACTTTAATGACTCCTCGTAATGGTGGCTACCAATGGCTGATTGTTCTATGACCAACTCATGAATGAGAAGGCTAGAAGGAGGTCCCCCCTAGTCGGTGTTCAGCAGCATTTTCTTTAGCATTAGTGAAATCCATAGCAGCTTGTTCTGGCCAATTGAATAACCTCACTGGTTGCCATTTGACTGCTGTAAAAAGGTTAACATTTCGAGCTCTCCAGATGTACCACAGTAGGAAACTGATTTGAGCTTCCAAAAACTAAAGTCTTTTCTTATCTGCTAGCTGAATCTGTCCCCATTCTTGAATCCGATGCTCGATTGAGTACTCTTGATTTTCATTGATTCACAGCCCCAAAGTTGAACCCAGCCATACTGCTCTAGCATACGTGCAGTGCAAAAACATGTGTTCAATAGTTTCAAGTTCCTCACATCTAGAGCAAGAGTCCTCCATCTTCATACCCCGCTGGACACAATTTGCACCCGTGGCCAATGCTTGACTACAAGCCCTCCGAAGGAACGATCTAACCTTAGGAAGAGTATTAAAGTTCCATACTTTCCTCTAGGTCCCTTTAGCTATCAACTCCCATGGTTTCCGAACTGAAGAAGAGGCTTTTAAATTTCTCTCTTTTTTCCTGTCATTAGATAGCAGATGATATGCTGACTTAACCGAAAAGAGGCCTAATTTTTCAGCAGACCAATAGATTTGATCATTCATAGGAAACAAGGGCAACTGAATCCTCTGAATCGCCAATCTAATAGCAGTTGGGAATAAATTATGCAATATATTGCTGTCCCATATACCTTCCTCTGTGATTAGTTGTGCCACCTGAGTAACTTCCTCTGGAATACGCCCATTATCCAATCCAGGTATCCATCTGTCTCGCCAAATATGGATGGAGTCACCGCGGCCTACCTTCCACGCTAGACCTTTCTTCAACACCTCCCGTCCAAGTAGTACACTACGCCATCCCCAGGAAGGTGAGCTGCCTACCTTAGCTTCGAAGAAACTACAGGTTGGGTAATAGATGTTCTTCATGTCCTTCGCCCAATGAGAAGTAGGCTGCTTCAGTAACTTCCATGCTAGTTTGGCCAACATAGCCTTGTTATGCAAAGACCCATTCCTAAATCCCAATCCTCCTTGTTCCTTAACTGTACACATTCGATCCTAGGAAATCCAATGTGTTTTTCCACCTCCTTCTTGGGAACCTAGAACTCTGCTGCCATCTTTGCATTCTTTCTGTGAAAAGATTCTGGTAACTTGAAGTGTCATGCTGTATAGTTTGAAATAGATAGAGTTGAGCTCTTTAAAAGTATTTCCTTTGCCTGGTGATAGAAGTTTCTGAGTCCATCCCTGTAGTCTTTTCTCCACTCTATCATTAATCTCATGAAAAATCTGTACCTTTGAATTACCAATTATTGAAGGAAGACCAAGATACTTAGTGGGACCATCTCCATAAGGAATGCAAAACATGTGAGAGATCTAGCGCTTGAACTTAGAATGGGTATTGCCACTAAAACAAAGGCTTGATTTTGAGTGATTTATGTATTGGCCACTTGCATTGCAATATGTATTGAGGGTGTCCTTTAGTTGATGTAACACCTTAAGTTTCATTTCTGAAAAAAGTTAAACAATCATCAGCAAAGAGCATATGAGACAATCTCATACCCTTATTTCTGATTTGTATACCTTGGATCAAACCTTGTTCTTCTTGCTGCCGCATCAGAGCTGAGAGGCCTTCAGTACAAAGCACAAATAGAGAAGGGGATAGGGGATCACCTTGTCTCAACCCCCGAGTAGGCTTGATGTCACACCTTATAGCCCCATTGATAAGTAATGAATATTCAACCAACGTAATACATTCCATGACCAACTTAACAAAGGCTGCTGCAAAATCCATATGAGTTAAAAGCTAGTGAATATAATCCCACTCCATCCTATCATACGCCCGACGCATATCCATCTTCATAATTACTAGTTTTTTCTTCCCTTTCTTCTTTTTTTTCACATAATTAAAGAGCTCGTGGGCAACCATTACATTATCAGAAATTATACGCCCTTCAACGAATGCTGATTGTTCTAGATCAATTATCTCTGGCAGAAATGGCTTCAGTCGATCAGCTAGTATCTTTGTCGCCACCTCATGTAGGTATTTACTAGACTGATAGGTCGAAATTGGTCCACCTCTTCAGGACATGGACATTTAGGGATAAGACTAATTAAAGTCACATTAGCCTGAGTAGGGAGCGTACCTGTTGCAAAAAATGTTGTTTGAAAAATCATGAGTTCTGGCTTGATAAGGTCCCAATATTTCTGCAGAAAAAGAGGTGGAAATCCATCAACTCCTGGAGCTTTGAGAGGCTGCATCTTAAATAAAATAGCTTTAACTTCCTCTTCAGATGGTGGGTTGCAAAGAAATTGACTCTGTTGAGCAGTTACACTTGGGGTCATAGCAGTTAGAACCTCCTTAACAACATTTGGCTCGCATCCCTCAGTCGAGAACAACTTCTGGTAATACTCCTTAAAACATTTGTAAATGGTAGTCTCTGATTCAGTCCATTCACCATCAAGGGTTTTCAGCTTCATGACTCTATTATATTGTCTTCCCTGATTAGTCATAGCATGAAACTAGCCCGTATTGCGATCTCTAGAGGACAGCCAGTCAACTCTTGATTTTTGAGCCCAAAAATCCTCCTCTTGAATTAATAGTTCCTCCATTCTTTTTAAAAGGTAAGACTCCTGATCATAATCAGCTTCCTCAATGGGTTTTCTTTGAAGTGTTTCTAATTGCTGCATAGTGATCTGAATATTCTGCTGTAGCTTCCCAAAAACTTCCTGATTCCAAACTGAAAATTTTGTTTTACACCTGCTTAATTTCTCTGCTATGATACTTTCTGAATCTCCTGGAGCTGCTTTCTTCCAAGTCGAATCTACCAATAGGTTGAAATCCGCATGCCTTAAAATCTGAAAGGTCTTGGTCCCCCTTGAGGTTTGCCTTCCGTATTAATCACTAAAGGATTATGATCCGAACCCACAACAGCCTTAGTGAAAACTAGTGCTGTCACATCCCGCCCCAAATCCACCAAGGGGATACCCTATCTGGATTACCCGGGGAGTGAATTACAGTCCCACCGATCAAGTTTAGAAACGATCATAGTCACTTAGCACAATAATATAATCAAAAGCAAGAACAATTCTTTGTATCCAAATAATTTAATAATAAAAATCAAGAAAGTACCTCAGAAGGATTCACAAATAACATCAGAGTGTGGAAATGATTTCATTAGTATAAACAATCAAGTGTGAAAAGGAGGGAGGAAACCCATCCTATAATATTAGCGGAAGATGAAACGACTAAAAGTAAAGGTTACAACCGATTCACCAAATAACAAGTGAAACAACTAAGCTATAGTCCCGACAATTCAAATAAAAAGGTTAAAAAGGGAATGAGGCGACATCCCATCCCTAACACACAAATATAAAACTGAACTGCTACAAACAAGTCCCGATCTCGGTCTACTCGTCTTTATCAACTGGTTCATCGCCACCAGTATGATACAAGTCTTCAACTCAGCCTCCAGAGGGTTGACTGCCACAGTCAACAATGGTAGTACCTGCAGAAAAGTCTAACAAAATATGTTGCAAAAAAGAGTGAGTTCGAAAGAACTCAGCAAGGTAGTCATTCCATAAAATATAAACCATATGATACAAGCCATAACATGATGCAATATGATATGGAACACATGATGCAAGTATGGTTCTAACTCTATTAATGCTGGTCTCTTAGGTATACATGCTTTAAGTCATAGCACCATACTTCTCTGGGTCGTCTGTCACTCTCCTATTCCATATCTTGGGAATGCCCAGGGAATATCGGTAAAGTCCTCAAAAAAAACCATGGTTGGAGATTTAGTCACCACTCTCTCACATCACCATTTGGTATAAGTATTGGCGCATGTCACAGTAAAGCCTAGCCCAATGCAAGTCATCTAATCAGTCATATCAACTCAGATCCAGATACGTCCATTCCTCGCCCCCGGCGATCCTTTCCGGTATCCTTCTCACTAGAGTCAGCGTAATCCCGAATTACGGACTCATCAACCCTATTGGTCATCCACAAATAATAAACGGGAAGCTCTCACGTCCTCTCACGGGTTGGTTACCGGTCTTGAGCGCCCGTGAGCCCAAGTCTATCCATTAGCAACCCTACCAATAAATGGCTCCCACAATGAGATTATGACCTCTCACGGGTTGGTTACCGGTCTTGAGTGCCCACAAATCCCCACTGCTACCACGAGTCGTTCGGTCTCAATGCCCTTCCGATTCAGGTCTGATACGACAGGGACATCCTAGCCAAATCACTAGACAGTCCTATGTATGTCATCCAATAACCCGGGAAAGAGTCGATAGGCACCTTCGGAGAACATCCCATACTATTCCCTCCGGTGCCCAAGGACAGAAGCGTCAATAGGACACTCCCCAATCCCAAGTCATACGTAAGCAATCACATATTCAAGTTCATCATCTTTCATGCATCCAATGCATCTTATCATAAAAGTTAAATCATGATATTGAAGTGAATCATCATAGACATAAATAAACAAGAATAGTAATGTAACATGACAAAAGTATGAAGATGTCAATACTACTGTTCTAACACATATATAACAGTCTTATAAAGATTTAAAAGTAATCAAAAGGTTCTATTCATAAACAAGAACATAAATCATAAGTTGGTGATCTATATGTTTATGGAGATAACCATCCTTACCTTAGGTTGAGTTGATGATGAATTGAGAATACCAAGAATTAGTCCAAAAGAATTGTTAAGACCCTAAACAAACATCAATAATAAGTTAGAGAAGAAGTCGGGAAGATCGGATGTCAAATGGATCAAAACGGAGCAAGGTTGCTGTCAGCAACAAGTTTGGTCGATGGTCTTGGTCGATGGTATCGACCAAAATTTTCTTCGGGACAGAATAGTGGATTTTGGGAATTTTGGTCCGAAATGGGTCTTCCGGGGTTTGGATCGATCTGAAACTTGGAGGGATGATTAATAGCAATGTAAGAACACTACCTAGCAAGTATTATCACAATCCAATGGTCCAAATGAAAACCCCCAAATTGAGGTCCTATGTTCTAAAGACAAGAATCCTAGCATTCATGAGAAATTGATGTAATTGAAAGGGAAGCTAGAGAATTAGTTGGGGAATAGGTTAGGAACATGATTACAATCATTTGCAAGCCAGAGATTAGACTAATCATACTCCACATCTCAGTTTAGTATAAGAAATCAAGTTGTTAAGCAAGGAATCATGGTAATGTATATGTAAGGATCAAGATGCAAGTGAAGCATAGCAAGAATGAAGGAAAAGCAAGTATAAATGGGAAGAGACGTTCATGGCAAGGTGTTTGCAAGGTTGCAGCACCTTGGCCATGGTCTCATCAGTAAAAGAAGAAGGAAGTGAGTAGAATAGAGAGCAAGAGAGAGAATCATACCTTAGAAGATGGTAGTTGGAGAAGAGAGACAAGGATTCTTGTAGAAGGTCATCACCCAAGCTAAGGAGGAGCCTAAGAGGAGCCTTCCCACGTTCTCAGGTGTTGAAATGAGTAAAATATCGTTCTAGGTTCGAGGTTTCACTTAAATAGAGGAAGGAATATCCAAAAAGCATCTTTTTCTCGATTCTGGGCAACTTTGGTCGATGGTCCTTGGTTGATGGCATCGACCAAAACAGGTAACAGGTTTCAGCAGAAAATCCAGAAATAGTTCAGCAACTTCGAATAGGGATTCAGAGGGCTATACAAGGTCAAATTGAGTGAGGTTTTCTCCTACAAGTCCATCAAGAAGTTTAGTTTCCAGAAATACCTTTGGATCAAGCATGAGAGTTCATTAGGTCCACCAACTAAGCTCACCTTCTTCGATGCGCAAGCAGGATTTGCCAAACATAGTTCAGCAACTTCGAATAGGGATTCGGAGGGCTATATGGGGTCAAATGGAGTGGGGTTTTCTCCTACAAGTCCATCAAGAAGTTTAGTTTTGGGAAATATATTCGGATTGAGCACAGGAGTTCATTTGGTATTTCAACTAATTCACCCCTCTTCGGTGCGCAGATTCAAAACTAACACTGACAATGCTCTCAAGTGAGGAGCATCATCGTCAATGTCCACAGGCTTGGGTTCCGACACCAAATCATCAACCAAAAGGGTCCACAAGTATATTTTCCCCCACTTTGGGTCTTCGGACCTATAAACATAACAGGTCCCGGGCTGGGTCAAGGTTAGGATAAGGCCAGTCATTACAGATCTACCCTAAGAGAAAGGTCTGACATGGCTTCCTAAGGTTTTCAAAGATAAAAATATTGAAATTAAAGTCCAACTTTTAAGGTCTAACATTGAACTAGTATTTCTTTATCCCAAAATAAATAGGGTGTCCGGGCTAGGTTTGGGCTGGATGTTACAAGTGCTTCAGGGAATGTACTACGCCACGCTAAATTCTCTGTCACACCCCACTCGCCGGTCTCGGTTACCCGCCCGACAACCCATGGGTGCAATCTGTCACAAGATCCAAGGTTTTAGTCTATCAACAATATTTAAGACAAAAAAAGATAATCAAGAGCAAAGACTATTCAATAACTGAATTAAATGAATTACAGGAGTCCAAAATACTCCAATGTCAATAAATAAAGGAAAGAAATAATGAATGAAATGGATAAAGGTTTCAGCGGAAGTAAATAAAAAGGTTATATCAATTTCTTCTGAGTTTCCTTTTCTAAATCTAAAAAATGTTTTTCATGGATCTCAAGGTAAGTTGTTCTCCAATTCAACTCTATTCGCCGAGCAAACTTTCTCACCACCCTCCGCCTTTGATCATCAATAGGTGCGATAAGCGCACTCCATGCAGCTACAGGAGCTCCCGCACATGCTATTTCCATCTCCCACTGACGGTGCCACATCTTCTTCATACGGGATGGTTCCTTTATAGGAAACCAGTCCATCTTCCTGTAAAGTTCCTTCTTCTGTACAGGCTAATAAATAATACAAAATAAAGACATGAGTTCTAAAGAACTCAGTAAGAAACAATCACAATCCCATCAATCATCCAACAATTGTCAAGATACATAATTAATATGAATGAATGCAACATATGAATGATACTATGATTTCTAACTATGCAGATCTCTAATAGTTGACATGCTTTAAGTTAGACACTAGCCCTCCTCTGGGTAAGTCTCATCACTCTGATCCAGCAAGGACTGGCTACCTCTGTAGGGATCCTGGGTAAAAGGGGAAAGTCCACACCTGACTCTCAATTCCATGGCTGGGGGTTAAGTCAACACTCTCTTACCACGACCATTGGTAATGAGTACTGGCGCATGTCGGGGTTTCTAATAAAAATGCAAGGTCATATTGGTTACATGTTTACATGAAGTCCAGATACATCCCCTATGGCACCAACCAACTCGGTTCAGTATCCTTCGCAACCTAGGAGAGAGAATCCTCACAGACTGGATACCTCTGTTGGACTCCACTCCTTAACCCTATGGTCATCCACATATTATTGGGGCGGATGCTCTCATGATTCCTCAAGACACCCGGTCTGATCCTTGGACATCCATGAGCCCAACCCTAAAATATGCAACCCTACCATTTATATGACTAACAGTGGACCACCAAGTCATGTCACTGTCATCACGGGTCACTCGGTTTCAATCCCCCTACAGAAAGGGTAGTAGCATGTGGGGTACCTAACCATGCAATCTAGACTCTACCTAAATAATGCCATCAAATAGTAAAGACAATGCTGGAGACATCAGCAGGCATGTGTCGCATTCCACAGCCTCCTGATATCCCTAGCTAAGATATCCCAAAGTAGATACCTCATCCATCAGAACCATATACCAACTACCATCAATCCATAACATCCATAATCAATACAATATGTATATAAGTAAGACAAACAACAGTAAAGTAATATGATTTCTATATAAAGCATATAAACAACAGCATATATAAAGAAATATGATTTCAAATATACACTAGATTAACATATTATAAGTCTATTCAAGAGATAGGATGAATTGTCCTTACCTGCATATAATAAGATTGTCCGTAAAATAAAATCCGATAACAATTATATGACTTTTCTTTCAAACAATGGTTACCTATATACAAGGTTACAGTAACATATAAGTTAAATGAATCAATTTGAATCAGAACCAAAAACCATTTGGTCTCTGTTTACCAGCCGGTCGCTTAGGTTGAGCGACCGCCACTAGTGACCGCCCCAAAAACAATGAGTTTCAATCCAAAACTCAGGCCTCTGATTACTCAATTTCAATCCGGAATTCGAGTAATCTTGACCTAAGTCTCGAATCTAACACTCCCTAAGCCAAAAGGGTGAGGGAAAACTAACCATTACCATCAATAGATTACCCATAACCCTCCCCTTGACTGGATTAACCTTCTCACGGAAACAGGGTTTCGTTTACGGTTGATCCATCTCAAGTAGATTAAAAAGAGAGTTAAAATATCCAAGGGGGTAATCACAAAGACGAGGGGATGGGTTAATACTAATTTAACGGACAAAGAGAGTAAAGAACGAAGGATTAATTCAATACCTCACGCCAGAGAGTCAGAGAAGGAAAGGACTGATCTTCCAAGTCACTGCCAGCACTCCAGAGACTCTTTCGGATCTTTCCCGCAGCCATCTAACCTCCCAAATAAGCAACCACGAATAAAGTATTCGTTAATTAGACGAAGGTTGCCTTTTATAGAAGTCAGGGGGCAAAATAGTGCAAAATCCCCGAAAACAGACCGGGCGGTTGCTCCAGGCGGTCGCTTGGTTTGATCGACCGCCACTAGTAACCGCCCCCATGTAATTTGCCATACAAGGGTGCTTTTGCTAGGGGGTTGATACCCAAGGCCAACCTAGCCCTAAAGAAGAGATGGGGGAGATCTTACCTTCATTCCGGACATCTCTGAACAACACCTGACTTTCAGAATTCCAAAATCCAACCAAGGCAGGCTCTTCAGATAAAGGATCCAGATCCATGGGTCCAGGGTATAGATCATGGGCTTCAATCCGAACACTCCACAAGTTCACCCGACTAGACTTTCGGGTTCTCGGACCTGGAATACGGATCTCGGGTTAGAAATATGGGGGTTGTTACAAAATTGGCCAAAGCTCTATCTAACCTTATTCATATGCCATCCTTCCCTTTTCGCTTATTACTCCAAATGTATGAGGGACCTTGGGATTTAATCTCCATGAGTTCACATTGATCCACCATATTCCTAAAATTAGAAAGGTCTTTGCTTCCTCTACAAGTGCCACCAGTTTTTTCCTGCCACCACAGAAAAGAGTTGAAATCACCTGCCATCAACCACCTTTGATCTCTAATCTCACCAAATTTTGTTATAGTATTCTAAATCACCTTCCTTTCTGATCTTACCAGACTTCCATACACCCCTGTGAAATAAAATCCAACAGAGTTTTGGGGCTGAATGAAACTATCGATGAAATTTTGAGAACTACTTTGAATCTCAACTACAAATTCCTTCTTTCACATGAGACACAATCCTCCAGCCAATCCTATTGGGTCCACAGTCCCATCCCCTCCATTCGTAGTTTCCTCTAAAGTTGTTCTAACTTCTTCCTTTGTGATTTTGTTTCCATAAGAAAAATGATATCAGCCTTGTTCTTTTTTGTGAGATTGCATAGGTGACGAATTGTGAGAGATCCCCCGTTGCCTCTACAATTCCATGAAAATATCTTTATTGTCTCCTGTGGAGATGACTTCCTGCATCTTCCACGGGGGTAATAGATAAAAAAATGCTCACCTGCATTCATTAAACTGCTACGGAGCTTCTCCACACTTTTCAACTTCTTTGCCTTAACCTTAGCTTTTAAACTCTGAACTGTCTTTTGTTTGATATGTAGAGTTTCCTCAACACTTGCTTGAGGAGAGACTGTACAGTTTGGCTCACTTGTCTCTTCAACCATACTATGAATCTTATTCAGCTCTTCAAAGTGCAAGTGATCGCTGCGAACTGCATCTTCTACCTAGGTCTTAGTGGTTGCAGACTCTAGGCCAGATAGAGTCGAGACCAAGGAGGAGTGTGACGGGTTCATAGAAGCTGGAATGCAGGGGTATGGGGCTGAAGTAGGGGTGAGATTATCAGGAGGAGTTGGTGTTGAGGGGTGTAGAATTGGGCATGGAACTAATACGTGATGAAGGTTATTAGGATGATGTGTAGTGGAAGGAATGGAAATTATTTCATGGGAATTGGTCAACTAATTGTGAGATTGGAAATAGGTTGAAATTGCACTAAGTGCAGGGTGCTCAAAAGTAGAATTGGACTCTGTATTGACTGTTGGCAAATAGGAAGTTCCATCAGGAGGGTGATCACCACGCATAGTGAAATTGGTAGAGATATCAGCAGATGTGGTGGGCTCTCCTAAATTAGGGAAAAAAGGTGATGGCCCTTGATTAAGAGAAAAATTGGATAGATGGGGTATGATGGACAATAATAGGGTGGAAAGTTCCTGTTGAGAGGCCATGTGTAAAAGAGGGGATATGGGTGAGGTAGAATTCAGTAGGTGTGTAACTAACGCTTGATTTACTTTTGAAGAGTGGGGAACTAATTTCATCTTGTCCGTTGGATGAGAGGGTGGATTAGGAGGCCGGGAGGGTGTATTACCTATTTGGCAAGATAGAGAGACAGCACTCTGTAAAGGTAATTCCTGTGTTCTGGCCGAAGACCCATCGCATCCCATACGCGTGCTCTGTCGCAGGTGACGCAGAGCAGTCTTCAGTGGAACGACTGCCAGATCAGTCTGGTGCACCTAATTTTCAGAATACCCTGCTTCCTCTGCCACTACTCCGGTTATCTGCCTCGTCATATTAGCTCCATTTTCCTGTCGTCGGGTATGGCTACGACATTCCTCTGCATTATTCCTCTTATGATATGAGAATTTCTCTGCTTTCTCTATCAGTCTTCCATCTGGAATAATGCCGCGAAGATTTGCCAAATATTTTCAAACTAGTAGCACCTCCTCGGATTCCCAGTCAAAGCCTTCCGAAGCTCGCTGATCATATAGGGTAGGACATCTGGACTCTTCATGACCTAAGAGGCCACATTGATAGCAAAGGAGAGGAAGATGTTCATACTTCACTTGAATCTCCATTCGCCGGCCACTTACCTTTATCAGAGATTTTAATGGCTTTGCAACATTAATTCGAACTTTGCACCTGCAAAACTTAAGTTGTTTACCAAACTGAAGACCTTCCACGAACATACCTTTAATCGGATCTCCTAGCCGCTTGAATATTTGGAATACATTTGTTGGTGTTGTATAATCCAACAATAAATGATGTAGTTGAATCCAAATCTCTATTTCGTTAAACTCCCACAATCCATCTTCTCGCCATCGTTCTAACAACATTAGTGTACCTGACACAGCCCAAGGTCCCTCGATCAAAACATTTTGTAAATCGGCTGGATGCTCGAATCGAAACACATAAAGCTCCTCACCCTGTGGGGAAACCTCCACAGGGAATCTGGTATTCTATGCTTTTGGCAGTGCTTCAAGAACCGCTTGCCTGCGATAGGTCTTTCCTATCAAAACCCTACCGACTAATGTGTTTTCCGGTGACAGCCGTATTTCCACTGTACGCTTGTCTGATAACTGAACTTCTGCCTCATCATCAGAAGAACCGAACTCACCGGAGGCTTCAAATGTCCTGACCACCTACCTCCGTGTGAAGATCGCCCACCTCTCATAGTTGGAGGGGCCATGGCGAGATAGCTCCGAGCAAAACCGCCAGAAGGAACACTCACAAGGAGGAGAGAGAACTTAGACGATGGTGCACTATTGAATCTTCCCTTACTTTGATAAGCTCAACTTAGGTTTGATGTGATGGGTTTGCCTTAAACAAGTTCTTTTAAGTGGCAACTCCTCTACCACACAAAATATAAAAAATAAAAAATAAAAAATAAAAAATAAAAAAAATAAAAAAAGAAAGAAAGAGGGAGGACCCCATTTTTCTATAAGTCTGGATCATCTCTCCTAGTGGAGAGCACTCTGTGCTCTCCGACGACTACTGACCACAAATTACAGGAGGTCCACAAGATTAGAGTGATTGTTTTTTTTTTTTTTTTTCATTTTTTTTTTAATATTTTCTTATTAGGGTCCAAAGGATTAGGTTTATGAATATAGATAGGCTAGTATTGCATTGCCTTGTGGGATATTTTAAACCTTGGGTGTAACATGGTGGCCTTCCCAAGTTCCCACACCCCATAGCACGGGTTTGTGACAAGTTGTTAGCTTGTTTACATATGAAACATTATCTTTTGAAACTCAACCAATTTTCTACATCATTTTAGGAGTCCAAATTGTTTGCTTTCACGGGAAGCACTATGTGCTCTCCCAACGGCTATTGACCACAAATTATTGGGGGGCCCACAAGATTAGGTGATGAAATTTATTTTGTTAAAAGATTTTATTATTTTTTATTTGTGAATTCTACATAATTTATTATTTTAAAGCCATTAAGAGAGGACAGAGTGCTCCCCATCAGGAGAGATGATCCACACGCATATTTTAATAATAGAATCATGAGTTTAAGGATAATTGTGAACGGGCAAGGGAAATCACAAGTAATTATTAATAAATCATGAGTAATGATTGATGGATTAATCCACCATAGATGGACAATATTTTGCACTAACAATGAATCACAAACTTTATTAGCTGATTCTTTAGAGGAGCTTTTCCTTAAAAAAGAAAAGAAAATGCGAATTTCGTCATCAATGAAGAATTATTCGTTTCCTTATTTCTTTATTTATTGTTATTAAATTTTTTTTTCCCTTTCTTGTAAAATCCATTTTCTCTTTATTAACTCATCCATGTAAAAGCATAGATCTTTTTAAAGGCCAAAAAAGAAGTGGTAAAGGTTTTTTCTTCTTAGGTTTCATGTGATGGGCTGGCTTAAATAAGCTTTTTCAGTAGCACCCCTTCCACCAAAAAAAAAAAAAAAGAGGGAGTATCTCATTTTTCTAGGAGTCAGGATCATCTCTCCCTATGGGAAGCAGTCTGTGCTCTTCGACAGCTACTGACCATAAATTACAGGGGACCCATAGGATTAGGATACTGAGCTTTTTCTAAAATATTTTTTACTTGTGGAATCTACATAAATTTGTGATTGTAAAGTTATCGGAGGAGTACAGAGAGCTCCCTGTGACGGGAAATAACCTACCCTCTTTTTCTAAGGCCTAACTCTATTCTTGATCAACCGTAAGAATAAGGAGGACCAAATCTTTTGCTTTATGTGACTAAGCTTTCCCCTTTCAAAATCAATTGGGGCATTTGAATATCAATCAGGTCTGAGGAAGAATCTTTTTTACCTTAAGAAGGAAAGCTGAGTACGCAAAGGATCTTCTATTATTATTTTGAGGCCCAGCATTGAAGATTAAGTTGCAGGCTTCATCAGAATTCACACCCACTCTTGCAATCCTTGGCCAGTATAATAAGCCAATTAGCATCAAATTTAATATTCTATAATTGACATTTAGTTGAAGAGTCAAAGCAAGTGATAGAAGTAATTCTTTCTTTCCAATTCTTGTGAACTCAAAAACTGCTTTTTGGTACACTAATTTAAACTTATTAGGTAAACTTTGGACCATTAAATTTTCTTTTAATGAAAGTTTACGAATTTGGCATGAAGAGGATGTTTAATATCTATCATCCAACTGTAAAATGTTTATATTAACTTGATTTTCATGGTCCAAATAATGGTATCCTTCTTCATATAATATAATGGAAGTCAAGCATAGCCTTGCATAATAACATATTCTAAGGGAGGTGAATGGGTGTCCTAGGGCCCCATATTATTTTATGTCTATCTTGTTATAGATAAGTCTTGCATAGACAGATTTTTCTCTACCACCCCTTAGATGTTCTATTGTCACTAGGGGTGCAAGTTTGGCCCTGGCAGCCCTGACCTAAGCCCGAATAGGGCTTGGGCTAAAGATTTGGCCCTAAGGGCTGGTTAGGGCCAAAATATTCTGGCCCTGAACTAGGGCCAAGGGCGGGCCTGAGACTACTTTCTGGCCCGCTCAGCCCATCCCAGCCTGGCCCTGATTTTGGCCCTGACCCAGGCCCTGATCCTAGCCCTGATTTTGGCCCTGAATTTGGCCCCGATCTTGGCCCCGATCCCGGCCCTGATTTTGGCCCTGATTTTGGCACTAATTTTGGCCCTGATCCTGGCCCTAATTTTGGCCCTAATCCTGACCCTGATTTGAGTCTAAAGACTCTGGACCCTCCACCCACATGGAGAGGAATTAATTGTAATACATATGGGTGGATACTTGACACGTATCAAATTTTAGAAACATGATCATGTTTTGTAGAAAATTAATAAAAATAAATTATAACCTCATTACCAATGTAATAAGCATCTATTTGATTTTGGCCCTTATCCCTATCTTGACCCTAATTTGATCTTCATACTAACATTGATATGAGTCTTGATTTTGACATTTAGTCACTTTGATCATGTTAGACTATAAATTCACTTTTTATATTATTTTTAAAGTAATTTTTATTTTTACAACAAAGTCATTTTTAGTTCAATAAAATATTGATTTTGTTTTTTGAGTAAGGCGAGATAATATATTATAAATAATAAAAACTATTACATAAAGAATTAATATCTAACAAATCTGTAACCCAACTTCTCATCATGAATATCTAACAAATCTACTGTGATATTTCAAATTTTTTTTATTAAAAACATATAGCTATGTTTGTAACTAAAACATCATTTTCTTTAACTATGAAAAAAATACATTTTTTTTTGTTGAATACTAAATTATCGTCGATTTACTTGCTAACAAGGTTTTGAATATGAATTTTTTTGTATTGAATAAAGATATCAATTTATTGAACAGTTGTGAATGAAAACATACCTATCTACGGCTTAAGTTCTTGACTTTGAAGATAAAATTTTCATTTATCAGATTCCTTTTGAATTTTGAATCTTTGATGTTTCTAAGTTTACAAAAAGAGTTTGTGTGACATTCTCTATAATTGACTTGACTTTCAAATATACCTAAATTTAATTACAATTCTTCTCTCTACTTATTCCATTTCATGAATAATTTTAACTCTTTGCTGCTGGAGAAAAACCAAAGGAAAAAACAAAATAAAAGAGAGAGAGAGAGAGAGAGAGAGAGAGAGAGAGAGAGAGAAACTTGGGGGGAAAAGACAAATTGAGAAATTGGAATGAAGTTTGACCATTGTCTTAGAATTGAGATAATTTTTTTTTCTTTTTCCCTTCAAGCTTACGTATAATAACCATAATTTTCATCGAATAGCAAATTAGAAAACCCTAGAAATTTGGATTTCTCTATTTCTTTAAAATCTAAATGGGTATAAATAGTTAAATACATATTGAATATAAGTTTTGGATTATTTGTTGACATCTTTACTATTTTATTTTTCACAACTGAGTTTGGAATTTAAGAATTTAATTACTTTAATATGTATTTTAATTACTACCTGTCTTACATTTGATATTTACGACCAAAGATATGGCCAATTAAAGCTAGGGACAAGACCAATTAGGGCCTGGGCCAATCAGGGTCAGGGACAGGGCCAATCAAGGCCAATCAGGGTCAAGGCTAATCAGGGCCAATAAGGGCCAATCAGGGCCAACCCATCCCGACCCAGCCCAATTAGGGCGGAAATGGGCTTGGCTTGGCCCTGTAGGGGCTTAGGGCCAGGGACAATAATCATTGACCCTGAACTAAGGCCAGGGCAGGAATGGGCTCAAATTATACCATATAGGACTGGGCTTGGGATTGCAAAAGCCCGGCCCAACCCGGCCCAATTGCAGCCCTAACTGTCACTATTGTTGACTATTATGTGATCATGCTACACAAGTAGCATAATACATCCAATAGTTAAACCAAAAGATTCTGTGGCTTGGTTAAGGTAAACATAAATAACGTATGTATTTTTCTGCTTGTATGGTAAGACCTCAATGATCATCAAGGGTGGCAGTAGGGAATCTGTAGCTGAGGTTGTCTTGGGTTTTAGTTGCTTTGATAACACCCCTCCAATGCAAGACCACCACCTGAAGTATTCTTTTATATTTTGTGGGCTATGAGGGCGTTTTTGATTAATTTCCATACTGATTATGTTGAAGGACCCAAACCTGTCTTTGGGAAGAGTACTAATTGAATTAGGACTTCTCTCTCATCGTCCTTGTAGGATTTTTTTTTCATTATTATGTACTTAATGTGTTTTGTATACCTGTCTTCTCTCTTAGTTGGTTCAAAACTATCGCAGAGCTGTTCTAGTGGTGAAACCAACACTTCTTAGTAAAGAAGTTGTGGGTTCGACTATGATTGAGGCATATTAATATCCTAGTCCCCCGGCTTAATAAAGTACCTTTGTAAAAAAAAAAAAATCACAATAAATAAATGAAATTATCCTCGACAATCTAATAACGGTCGTAAGACATGAAAGACAATAGAGGCCGACGTCATTGATCACATGATGTTTTGATATTGGAAAAAAAGGACTATAAGGGCATTTTGGTCATTTTCCATTGTGCATATGTTGAAGGACCCAAACCTATAGGGGAGAGTCCTAATCAAATTAGGACATCCCTCTCGCTATCCTTATAGGATTTTTTATGTTCTTTATTTGTTTCATAAAATGTTTTATACTCCTAATTTCTCTTTAAGTCAGTCCTACTCTGAATTGTAAATCTGTAAATACTTTATTAGCGTTAATGAATGAAATTATTCTTGAAGATCTACCAAAGGCCATCACCATCTTATGAGAACTAAACTGTTGAGCTTAAGAATTCTAGAAAGAAACAAATGAAAAATATGAAAAATTAATTTCGGTCCATGAGTTTGTTTAGGCACTTTAATCTTAGCTGATTGTGCTTAGTTACTTTTCTTGTTTTGCTTTCACTGTGAGCCTTGTTGGTTTGGTAAGGCTCTGCCTTTGCTTTCTTATTGTACTCACTCCACTCCCCCTCTTTTCTTTTCTTCTTCTTTTTTTTTCCCTTTCCCTTTGTTTAATGAATTTTTTATTCAGCCAAAAAAAAAAAAAAAATGAAATTGTCCTTGGAGTGTAGTATTCTTTTAGTTTTCTGCATGTTATCAAAGCCACTTCTGTTTCCACACACTTTCGTTCCTTTACTGGAGTAGATGATCCTGTTTCCATAGCCACTTTGTTGCAAACAGGTTTTGCAAGATCTTCAGGTCTTCTCAAAGTGTAAGTATTGTTGTGCACATTGATCATTGAGATCATAGGTTATTTGATAGTAGCAGGCACATGATCTTTCGATATAGAAAAAAAAAAGTGGAAGAAGAAGAAGAGGCACATAAAAAGAAGTGCCTGCCATATCATCTAGACCATTTAGGTTGGTGACAAGACTGCGTTATTTGAGATCTCCTTTTTTAGACGAATAAGTTTCTAGCTCTATGAGACCATGATCTCTATTATACCTATATACTGATCCAATTCTTTGCGATCTTACCTTTGTAGATCTATACCTTGCTATTTGATCAAATGACCAGGGGGTGTAAATACTGAATGTTAAAGACTGGGCTTGGGTAAAAGCTCCGACAAACACACACACACTCTAACTCTTGTATTACATGTATAGGGTTTGAAACTCCAAGTTCAGAAGCCTACGAGAAGGTTTAGATATTGAAATGAGGGTTTGAATTCCATCACCAAGGTGATGTGATGTGTGATAGAATTCTAGGACTTCTTGTCAAATGCATTTTTATATTTTAAACTCTTATTTTGATTAGTTTTCTACCTTATGGATGCATTATTATTGTGACTACTTACATGTATGTGGGAATGCGAGAATTAATATTATGTGGTTAAATGGATAGTGTAAATGTAACCAAGAGTTGGGTGGGGGCTGAATAGGTTACTACTAGTGCATTTGATCAAAGTTTAAAGATAATTGTAAATTAAGAATTTAATTGAATACAAGGAAACAATTTAACACATCCACAACACAAGATTTTATAGTGGTTTAATTTTGCAAGTCTATGTTCATTTCTTTTTGCCCTCAATAGAGTATTTCAAAACTGCTTTCAATGCGGTGGGTAGAGAATCAAATATTTACAAGTTCTATTAACAAGGCCGATAGCACCATTTACAATCTTTATTATCAAGACAAGAATACCTTTACAATTCTATTTCTACCCAGAACTAGAATTACAACTAAATGAAAAATGCAAGGGTAGGAGGTCACCTATTAAGGGATTTGACACCTTATCTCTTGAGTGAATGTGATGCAAGATGGAATGAATAACCAACTCTTAATGATCTTGCAATACTTGGGAGTTAATGACCCCAATCAGCCTTTTATTACCTTAGCCACAATCAACCTTGATGGTCTTGGCTCCTTGGAATTTTTTTTCAAGATATGCACAAGGGAGTGAGAGGCTAGGACACTTGGATTGAGAGAGAATGGTGGCCTTGATCACTTATAAGTGTATGTAAAAGGAGCACAAGTAAAAATGTTTACTCTCTCAGTATGCGTGTACTTATAGTAGGAGTTATATATGGCTTGAAGTTTGAGTCTCAACAGATCTATAACAATTACGTTTAGCAGAAACAACTCTTATTTTTAGCAATGTGATAGTTGAAAAATAGTTGTTGGACACCAAATGACTGGCCATTTTTTGATGACTCACTTTTTGTTGAAATGGAACCCATTTTGTTTGCCGGTTGTGGAGTTTATCAAACATGAGGATTGCATTTGAAACGATGAGCCATTTGGAGGAAATGGCTCGATGTTCCTAAATAGTTCTCGGTTTTAGTAAGCAAGTGTCTACACTTGCTTGGACTTAGTCTTTGACATGTCCTACCTATGGACATGATGCATGAGTGCATATTAAGTTGCAAGGTGCACTTGAGCTTGCTTGATTCATGATCGTCAAGTCTTCAATTTTTCTCTTGGTCTTTATGTCTTCAAGCTTCAGTCTTTACATTTTCGTTTCACTTTTTGTCACACCTCACCCAACGGTATCAGATCTGCCCCAACTATTTGTGGATGTGATCTACAATCACAAGATCAAATTACAACCATAGTAATAAATATCGCACATAAAAACATAATCCTGAGCAAAGAGTAATAAATCCATTAAGAAATAAATGTGATGACACTACAAGAAAAGAGACCTACGGCGCAGTTTTTAAAACGCCGCTGTAGATTTTCCCCGGCGCTTCAAAAATGCCACAAAAAACCCCAGCAAAAGCAGTGCTGTATTGTTATAGCGGCACTAAATGCAAACGACGGTGATGGTAACTTACAACGACACATTTACCGGCGTTTAGGAATTGCCGTTATAGGAGTTCTATTTGTGGCATTTGTTAACCGTAATAGAAAGTGCCATAATATTGCCGGCGTTTCTGGGAAACATTGGCAAAAGTATGTTATGGCGGCGCTTATTAAATGCCGCCGTTGACTATAAAATTCTTTTTTCACGTCAGATTTACTTATGCCGGCGTTTCTAAAACGCCAGGATATGTTTTTTAAATTAAAAAATAAATTATTTCCAGAAAGCTAAATTCAATTTTACAAATGAATATCCAATTCCATCAATCCAAATTTAATTTTACAAATGAATATCCAATTCCATCGATCCAAATTCAATTTTACAAATGTAAATGTGCCACTTTCCATTATACATATACCAACAATCCAAAATGTACGAATTAATCATGTAATCAACAATCCTGAGCTTTCCAATTGCCCTCTTTGTCCTTGCTGATGTCTTTCCCATGTTTCTTCTTGATCAATTTGATGAAGTACTCCAATGTCAGCAAGTTCACTTTTGAAGCTAATCAGTTCATCTTCCTTTACTTGCAACTGTAATGTAAAAAGACCAGCATGGCCAATCAATAAGAGGAACACCTAGCAGAAACTCTGAAGCCTGATATTCTTTTAAACAATTCCAATATAGTTTGCATCTAATTCCAAGTGTCAAAGAATTCATTTGGGTGATATACAATCAGGAATTAGCTATCACGAGGTATTCATCAGTAGTATTCTTCTTTATATTGTGATCAGAGAAGAAACCAGAAACTAAATTCTAGCACAATATTGTTAGCTGTGATGGTTGATTTTCGCATGAAGAACTCTAACCTTCCACCAATCAGTTCTGCTTGTGTCGCTTACCATAGATCTCACATCGAGCAGTTAATTTGGTTACAGAATCAACCAAAGGTACAACATCAAGAACAGAACCAAGGCTTCTCCTGCATGGAAAATTAATCCAATTGAGATCAAAACAATTAAAACAAATAAGTAATAGATATACATAAATTGCATTCCCTGAGAGGAGAGAAATTTAGTACCTCAAGTAGTCACCATCAAGGCCAGCAAGAATGACTGTCTTGCCATCATCGTCAGCTGCCTTACAACAGAAATCATATAGGTCTTCAAAAAATTGAGCTTCATCGATCCCTATCACGTCCAGCTACAACCATATGCATCCAATTAATAATTAATAATTAATAGAATGAAAAATTAAGAGATCAATGAATAGACCCCAAAAGAAAATCCTCTGCCACCAATGTGGGTTGGATCAGGACCCAGAATTATAACAGAGAAGAACAATGGATGAAATAGAAACAATAGATTCAGATCAGGAAACGTTCAACCTTCAAAATATACCTTTTCACCACTCAGGATACTTCCTTGTACAGCAGCACCATAAGCAACAGCCTCATCTGGATTCACACCCTTGTTAGGTTCCTTCCCATCAAAGAAATCCTTCAGAAGTTGTTGGACCTTGGGAATCCTGGTGCTTCCACCAACGAGAACAATCTCATCAATCTGGTTCTTTTGCAATCCTGCATCGTCCATTGCCTTCTTAGTTTCAAAAAGCTTAGTCTTTGAAGTGAAGAAGAAAAAAGAGAAATCATGACACCCACCAGATGGGCTATGACATCACAATCGCTGCCAGTCCTGAACTTGTGATTATGCAGCTACTTTCTCAGCTCTTCATTCCATTCACCTGCACAAACAAACACAATGGATTCATTACTTGAAATAGAAAAGAAAAAAAACTTATTGCTGTTCCTGTAGTCAAATCAGTACCGTTACAGCAATAGACTTGTCTTCACTAAACAGAGGCTGATCCCCAGAAGTGGGGTCGATTATAGCCAGCCGTTGATGAGACAAAAAATTGTCTCCATATTGGTAAAGCCCACTCCAGTCGGGCCCTCTATGCTTCAATCTGTAAGATTAATAGTTTCCTAATTGGTATATGAGTTGATGCATTTTTCAAAAACATCCTCTGCTTGCTGTTAAGCAGAAAGATTTATCAGAACATAAATGAAATACAAGAATCATATAACCAAAAGCTAGTCACTAATTCAAGATTTAAGTATAGAAATGCAGAAAATGATGTTAAATCTTGGGCTTCCCTCCCTCCCAAAAACAAAAAATTGCCAAACAGTTTATTTGTGATTGATTTATATACTATCAAAAAAAGTAAAGGAATCAGCTCCATCATGGGCATGATTACCAAACAGGGAACTAAAGAAGAATCATTATCTCAAACCAGTTGGTGGAAGTGTTTAGATTGTTATCCTGAAAATACTGATGAACTAGAAAAACAAATATCCACAAAAAACCACATGCAAAACAGCTCCAGAATCACCATGAAGAGGCAGAGAAACAGCACAAGGCTTTGATGGATCAGCATAATCAGCAAGGTTGATGTTAGCCTCACCAAGAAAGCTGGACCTCGAAGAACCCTAATGTCAACAAGATCCACAGCAAATACAAAATTTAGTTTTGATTTGGAAGAATTTAAATTTCTCAGAGAGCTTTCTGAACAATGGAAGAAGCATAGGAGTAAGATGATGCTCAATTGCATGCAAACAAATTAGCTCAAAATAGCATAAAAAATGGAAATGCAAGATGAAATTAAAAAGGATTAATACCATTGCCACAAGAAGTTTATACAGCTTTTCATCATAATCTTTGATTTTTGGATCTTGAAGAAGTCTTGTGGTCTCATAGATTGGATCTGCCCATTTGCACGTTCCATTTCTCACATTTGTTTTGGTTGTCTTTGCTGTTGCTTTTCCAGAATCAGCAGGAATTAAAGATACAAATAACTTATCCCATCCAGTTTGTGGAACCTGAAACAGGAAAAACAAAATAAATAAATAATCAATCACCTCAAAGTTTTAAATGCACATAAAATCTTTCCAAGGCTCAAAAATACATCCAGTTCATTTCACAGTTGTCAAAATCTGGAGATCATGAGAAGCTTACTTACCCACAAGAGCAACCATATCTGTGACTGAGAGTCCTTGGTCTATAAGTGAGTTGAACCTTGTGAACCAAGCCTATCCATTACAAGTTGAGTTAATTGGGTCATTTCAAGCCGAAGTTGACTATGATCTTTTTCCTTCTCCACTAATTTATGTTTGATGTCTTTGATCTCATTCTCCAACTTTTATTCAATTTTTTTCTCTTTCCAATCGCATCTCATTGTCTTTTTGAGTGAGGTGACGACTAGTAAGCGTAACTCCTACACCTGCACCACGAACCTGCCCCGGACGTTCCTTCCCAATGACTACCTCAAAAGCATTGTCTTAGGCAGCATGAGTGTCTCTTACCTCTAGAAGTTGTTTCTCTAATTCGTTATCAAGTTTTTCCTATAAACAAATGTAAAATAAGTTAGTTTGTACCATGATAGAAATTATTAGGTATTCTCTATAAACTAAATTTAATTGAAACAAAAGATCATACCGCAATCTCTCTGACAGCCGGATTTATGTAACAGACTTTTCTTTAAAGAAAACAGAAGAAGAAGAAGAAGAAGAAGAAGAGATATTGAAAAAGATATGGTTTTAGTGTATGGGTTGAGAATGGTTCTCTTCCAAGAATGTGATGGTCAGACTTGGATGCTATGGGTAAATAATCTCCTCTCTTTTTCCCTTATTGTATTGCAATAATCATTGACAGTTATTTTTCTTGAAAGAAATCAACCAAATCTAATACTGTTGATGTGAACCATGAAGTCAATTACTCATCATGTTAGAAAACACTGATTCTTCTTTGCAGATCTCCTTCATGCCTTCAAGTTCTTGCCAAAAGATCTCAACTTCATCAGCTACAGCACTAAAGCTATTGGACTAGATAAAGTTTACAGAATTTTAAAGCTCACTGACAAACACTTAGGTTACTGGTTCTTAATGTTTTAATCCTGCTGAGCAGGTTCTCCATGGTTCATCATGAGCAGAGCTTTCATGGAATACTGTATACATGGGTGGGATAACATGCCAAGGAAACTACTTATGTACTTCACCAATGTGGCCTATCCTCTTGAATCCTACTTTCACACAATTCTCTGCAATTCCCCTGAATTTCAGAACACTAGTGTAAACAATGACTGAGGTTCATTGAATGGAACAACAATTCAGACATGGAACCAAATTTCCTTAATCTGTCTCATTACAGAAGAATGGTACTAAGTGGTGCTGTCTTTGCAAGACCATTTCAAGAAGGGAATCGGGTGTTTCAGAAAATTGATGAATTCATACTGAAACGCCCACAGGATATTACAAGAATAGAAGTGAGAATAAATTAAGTTTAATATTCCAAATATGATAACTATTAGAAAAGTAGGTCAGAATGCATCATTGGAAGCAAAAAACAAAAATAAAAAAGTCACATTGACCTGCGGCCTGATGAGGAAAAAAAGTTAAATCATCAACCAAGACATTACTTAAATATCACATGGTAAACAACTAAATCATCCAATAAAAGTAGATTTGGATGGCTTAATTAGTAATCTCTGGCTATCAAACAGCATGAAGAAATTCAACACATAATGAACAACAGAAGAGAAAACAAACAATAACTAATGCAAGGGTTTATCTATTGAACAACTAGCAGATGTTTCTCATTAACACGAGAGATGGAGAGCAGAGAAGAACACTAAAAGAAAGAAATTATAAATGGAATTACCAGACTCACGAGGAGGGAGTCTCCGAGGCAGATTTTGGATCGAACAATCTCGGGCGTATATCTGCTGCTCAAGAGTGAAAACCACCTGGAATCAGCTTTGAGCAATTAGAACCAGCAATCTTTTCAAAGCTTCGCAAATCTCTGAGTCGTAACGACTGTCAAGTAAAGAAGCCGGCGCACACACAGAGAAAACCGATCAAATTTGCGAGAGAGAGCGCGAGACAAAGGGAATGCGATGAAATTTGCAAAAACGATGTGCCAAAGAAGATGCTTGAAGAAGAACTCCAAAAATGCCTCATTTATTTCGGTTTGCCTTGGATCTGTTCATCCGCTAGTGATTGGAGCTGATACAGGTTGGTCTGTGCGAAGAAACAAAAACTATTGAATTGAAGACAAAGGGAAATGTTGGCGCGGGCTTGGGCGGGAGGAATATGGGAAACGGCGTTTGTAATAAACGCTGAAGTGAAAGAAGTGAAATGGATAATTACAAATAGAGATACGAAACGCCGTTAAAAGATTTTACAACGGCGTTTCTTAGAAACCCCACTAAAAAGTTAGTATATCTTTGAGTAGAAATAGACATACATAGACATACAACGGCATTTCTTAGAAACACCGCTAAAAAAGTTACATATCGTTCAAGTAGCGAGTTTTAGAGTTACATACATAGACATACCACGACATTTCTTAGAAACGCCGTTAAAAGGTTTTACAACGGCGTTTCTTATAAACGCCGCTAAAAAATTGTATATCATGTTAGAGTACAAATAGACATACAACGGCATTTCTAAGTTAAAAGGTCTTACCAGTTACTAGTAGACACCGTTAAAAAGCTATATATGACGGCGTTTTTTGGGAAATGCCGTTATAAGTTAACATACGGCGCCGCCGTATCCTTACCCAAAGTGCCACCATAGGCCCGTTTTCTTGTAGTGCTTGAGTTATCTTAATAAGCACTTACCCTTGGCAGTACAGCAACTCCTACAAATCAATAAACAAAACTAAAGTAGAGAATAGTCCAGCTGGATTTCTGCTCGTTCTCTTAGTATTCCTTATCCATTTTATCATGATACAGGATATATATACACCTCATAATGATCAGAAGTACCACACAAGTCAGCAAAAGAGATGATCATAAGTAGCAATAAAACAAGGGACAGCTAATTGTCAACCCATTATTAATTTTTTTGTTGAAAGGTCATTTGTATTAATCAACATATTATCATTGATTAGCACAAAATGAAAGAAAATGAAAAACCACATAGGAGAAGACAGTACAGCACCTACATCCTTTCAGATTAGCATCTTTTCCACGAATCATATGTGCCTTAGTAGACCAATAAGAACATACACAAATTATGTGAGAATAAACAAATATTTGGCTACGGAACTTTAAAAAAATAAAAATAAACTAAACATTCTTTATCTATTTCTTGCCAGTCTCTTTTAATATAGAGAGACATAGCTTCGCTCAATGTCTACCGGCATAGATGAAGAAAGAAAAATCTCAAAAAGTAGGCAAGAGAATATAGTTTTTTACGAAATTGTGAAAATTGATTGACTTTTAATGGAGAGAAAAAAAGTAGGATGGACAATCAAACTTAGATTATAGGCTCTTTGATGCAGAATTGAAGACATATTTACAAAAGGAGAAGCTCATTGGGTTAGATGGGCCTAAAGTTGTCACCTGAATCAGCCCATGGTTTTCATGGGCTAAGGCTGTTTTAGTGCGTTAAAGTTAGGCCACATATGTTGAACCTCATAGCCTAGATCTAAGCCTAAGTCTAGTTGTTGGAAAGTCAATAAAATGGGCTTTGGTTTGAAAATAAGAGAATTCATTGTCAAAAGAGTTCTCCTTTGTCAAGAGTTAGGTAGTAGTTGAGTTATTAATAGGTAGGTGGTGTTAGCTAATGGTTGGATGTTGCCATTAGTGTTTATGTCTCTTTAAAATGCTATATAAAGAGACTTATGTAAGTGGTGAAGACACAACTGATGAATTGAAATCAAATTGCTTGCTAGCATTTCTCCTCTTTGGAGAACCCTTGTGTTTGATCAAGGTAGGTTGGTGTTCGATCCAATCGATCCACCTTGCGGTGTGAAGCCCGGGTGTTACGTGTTACATTGTTATTGTCACTTTCTTCATTATAGTTCTGCCCCTATTGGAATATCTTTTTAGCCCGTTATAATACCATTCTAGTTTCAGCCCTCTTTCCCACCTAAACTTTGTTTCACTTTAAGTCCATCAAATTTGCAATTGTCTCCCTGTGAAAATGTCCTATTTGGGTACTGTTTTGATCAATCAAATTCGGTATCTACATTACTCTTCCTATAGGGAAGATATTTTTCTATTATAGTTATTCTTCTGAAATATTAGGGGTGTGAGGGAGAAGGTAGGGCTTGCAAATATAAGATTTCTTGACGTAAATTTCCCCACTTTTTTTTTTTAAATAAATAACCTTACAGAGAAAACAAAAAAAAAACAAAAAACAAAAAACATAGAGAGACATGAAATATGTACTTCAATAGTAGACAATTACAAAGTAGAATATAAATGCAACCCAATTCACATTTTCACCATAACATCTAAATCTAGATTCTTTACCAATCAGGAGTGGAGCTTTGTATTTCTTTCAAACATTTCAACACACACTAGAAGGGGCTTACTAGGGTCCCACCTCTAATTAATCTAGTCAAAACTCAAATGTGGGTCTATCTCCTATATAATATATGGAGAGGTATGAGGGGAGCACAGACCTCCACCCTGACAAGTGGAGGGTCCAAACACTCCACAACCCATAAAAAAAAAAAAAAGAAAAAAAAAAGGGAAGACCGCTTCAACAATAAATAAATGAATAATTACATTTCAACACACAAATTAAAGAAACAAAAAATTTCCATCCTAAATCAGAAGAAAATTCAAAAAGTTTTTGCAAAGCTACCCACTAATAATCGGATTCACATGCTCTGTAATTCCTTTACCAACAATTCCCTCCTAGGATTGTGCCATGTTGCATTAAGTAATCCAAGGGCCACCCAATTCAAACTAGAGTTTAAATAAAATTCAAATTTATGGGTGACTTTAAATAAGATTCAAATTTAGTTTGAATTGGGTAACCATTGGATTACTTAATGCCACATGGTACAATCTTAAGAGGGAATTGTAGGGAAAGGAATTACAGAGGATGTGAATCCCTAATAATCTCCAAATTTTGACATAAACAAGCTATAAAAATAAAATCTCAGGCAATAGAAATGACCAAGAATAGTAAAAGAACAAGGGACACATTCTCACATGGTGGCAAAGAAGAGGAGTTGATTTGTCTAGATATGGAGTTGCGACCTTTAAGAGCTAGACTTTCGAGATTAGATAATTGACAAGGAGGGGAGAATGTAGAGCTGAGAAATTTTTTTTTTCCTTTTTTCAGGTTTTGAAAAATTTAGTCCATGCAATTAAGAGATATTTGTTGTTGATACTGAGTATGTTTTATACATAGAATACAAATCAATTCATTAATGAATCAGAAAACATATCACATACAACACGGGACGGCAGGCACTGCCTACATGATCACCCATGAGAGCATCATAATCATAGCTTGTGGTGATGACGATGCTCAGGTCTTGGGTTGGAACCCCCCCCCCCCACCCACTGCATCTTGGTTTGATTATGATTCAAAAGAAATTTATATGGGCCAAGGGAACGCTAAAATTGAAATGAATTTTAAATAAGGATAGTATATGTAACATTACATTTTCTATATATAATTTCTTAGATTCATTTTTCACAGTAAATGTAAGAAAAGAGCAGTCTCTGGCTCATCTCTAGTAAATATATGTCTATTCATCAAACAAAGTGGAGGATATATAGCAACAATTAACAGATAAGAGAAGGGGGCAGCACCTCTATGGATGGATGGATCGATCATATGGTTCTGGAGAGAGGATTTCTTTAATGTCCTAGAACCACAGCAAATCCTCCAGCACAAGGGCCTGCACGGAATTGACTAGACTATAAAACGTATCCAAGTCATCGATATTCTCTTTGATTAAGAAGAGATTCCCTTGTGGCTGCACAGGAAGAGTAGTATTTCTGAATTGTAGGCTCATACGTGAGATCTCAATAGCCTCTCCGCCTTCCAGCTGCAATCCAAACCAATCAATCCCTTCGAATTCGTGAATGTAGACGGTAGACCATATCTCCATTCATCCTCGACGGAATGGAAAACCAGATTTTCAGCCATGTTTCGTGGTAGATTTTCGTTTCCTCCTCAAGGCTGCTCGCGCCATGATGATCATGGATACAAGATTCAATTTTCAGAACGAATTCATCAACAAGGTAGTCTTCAGATCTAAGAGAAACATGCAAAATTAACCTGCTGCCGCTATAGATCCCATCAAGAACATCACTAGGAATCAAGTAACCACAGTTCGTCTTTCGCAAACACACCCAAATTTGTTCCCAACCAAATCCGTAATCCAACTGCATAATAAGAAACCATCCATCCATATATACAATACAAATACAATAGTCAGTCAAACGAATAGAACAAAAGAAATTAACTCTCTCTCTCATCAATCACTCACTCACTCACTCACTCACTCACCTGGGTCCGCTCATATGAAGCACGATTTGTCAGGACGCAGTCATGAGCCGCTTCAGTCAATTCACCAATTTCCCTGTAACTTGCCACTACAAACCCTCTAAACGGCCTCGCATATTCTCTTAAACCCTTGCAGCTCAACATTTTCATCCATTTCAATTTTGGCATGCGTACCGGAAAAATGGGAACCAGGGGACTCCAAAACCTTGAAATATACACAATCTCGAACAACAAGTTTACGCAAGGACGTCATACTCTCTAGAGAGACTGTTTTAAGGAGTAAAAGATCCTCTATTTTCAATTTCTTCAGCTTCTTTAACTCTTCAATGGAGTCGGGCAACTCCTTGAGTGAAACACAACCTGTGAGAACGAGCGACTGGAGGGAACCCAACTGACCTATACTTTTTGGTAGTTTCTCAAGACTTCGACAGCTTTTCAAGTTCAAGTAAACCAATCGTGGAAGTCGTCCAACGGATTCATGTAGATCAACCAAAGACACACAGCCATCAAAGTATAACTTCTTTAACCAAAAGCGTTCAGAGAAGATTGGAGACATAACCAATTTTTCACAACCACTGAGGATAAGCTCTACGAGAGAACTCAACATACACATGCTGCTTGGAAGTTTCTCAAGACTTTGACAGCTTTCCAAGTTCAAGTAAACCAATTGTGGAAGTCGTCCAACGGATTCATGTAGATCAACCAAAGACACACAGCCATCAAAGTATAACTCCTGTAAGCAAAAGCATTCAGAGAAGATTGGAGACATAACCAATTTTTCACAACCACTGAGGATAAGCACTCGGAGAGAACTCAACCCACACATGCTGCTTGGGAGTTTCTCAAGACTTAGACAGCTTTTCAAGTTCAAGTAAACCAATTGTGGAAGTCGTCCAACGGATTCATGTAAATAAGTCAAAGACACGCAGCCATCAAAGTATAACTTCTTTAAGCAAAAGCATCCAGAGAGGATTGGAGACTCAACCAATGTTCTACAACCACTAAGAATAAGCTCTTGGAGAGAACTCAACCCACACATGCTGCTTGGGAGTTTCTCAAGACTTTGACAGCTTTTTAAGTTCAAGTAAACCAGCTGTTGAAGCTGTCCAAGGGATTCATGTAAATAAGTCAAAGACACGCAGCCATCAAAGTATAACTTCTTTAAGCAAAAGCATCCAGAGAGGATTGGAGACTCAACCAATGTTCTACAACCACTAAGAATAAGCTCTTGGAGAGAACTCAACCCACACATGCTGCTTGGGAGTTTCTCAAGACTTTGACGACTTTTTAAGTTCAAGTAAACCATTGTTGAAGCTGTCCAAGGGATTCATGTAAATAAGTCAAAGACACGCAGACCATCAAAGTATAACTTCTTTAAGCAAAAGCATCCAGAGAGGATTGGAGACTCAACCAATGTTCTACAACCACTAAGAATAAGCTCTTGGAGAGAACTCAACCCACACATGCTTGCTTGGGAGTTTCTCAAGACTTTGTGACATTTTTAAGTTCAAGTAAACCAATTTGTTGAAGCTGTCCAAGGGATTCATGTAAATAAGTCAAAGACACGCAGCCATCAAAGTATAACTCCTTTAAGCAAAACCATTCAGAGAAGATTGGAGACTCAACCAATTCTTCCCAACCACTGAGGATAAGCACTTGGAGAGAACTCAACCTACACATGCTGCTTGGGAGTTTCTTAAGACTTTGACAGCTTTCCAAGTTCAAGTAAACTAGCTGTTGAAGCTGTCCAATGGATTCATGTAAATAAGTCAAAGACACACAGCCATCAAAGTATAATTTCTTTAAGCAAAAGCATTCATAGAAGATTGGAGACGCAACAAATTCTTCACTACCACTGAGGATAAGCTCTTGAAGAGAACTCAACCTACACATGCTGCTTGGGAGTTTCTGAAGACTTCGACAGTTTTTTAAGTTCAAGTAAACCAGCTGTTGAAGCTGTCCAAGGGATTCATGTAAATAAGTCAAAGACATGCAGCCATCAAAGTATAATTTCTTTAAGCAAAAACATTCAGAGAAGATTGGAGACTCAACCAATTTTTCACAACCACTGAGGATAAGCTCTTGGAGAGAACTCAACCTACACATGTTGCTTGGGAGTTTCTCAAGACTTCGACAATTTTTTAAGTTCAAGTAAACCAGTTGTTGAAGCTGTCCAATGGATTCATGTAAATAAGTCAAAGACACGCACCATCAAAGTATAACTTCTTTAAGAAAAAGAATTCAGAGAAGATTGGAGACGCAACCAATTTTTCACAACCACCGAAGATAAGCTCTTGGAGAGAACTCAACATACACATGCTTTGCTTGGGAGTTTCTCAAGACTTCGACATTTTTCTAAGTTCAAGTAAACCATTTGTTGAAGCTGTCCAATGGATTCATGTAAATAAGTCAAAGTCTCAGACCATCAAAGTATAATTTCTTTAAGCAAAAGCATTCATAGAAGATTGGAGACTCAAGCAATTCTTCACAATCACCGAAGATAAGCTCTTGGAGAGAACTCAACCTACACATGCTTGCTTGGGAGTTTCTCAAGACTTTGACATTTTTCTAAGTTCAAGTAAACCACTGTTGAAGCTGTCCAATGGATTCACTTAAATAAGTCAAAGACACACTGACCATCAAAGTATAACTTCTTTAAGCAAAAGCATTCAGAGAAGATTGGAGGCTCAAGCAATTCTTCACAATCACTGAGGATAAGCTCTTGGAGAGAACTCAACCTACACATGCTGCTTGGGAGTTTCTCAAGACTTTGACAGTTTTCCAAGTTCAAGTAAACCAATTGTGGAAGTTGTCCAACGGATTCATGTAGATCAACCAAAGACACGCAACCATCAAAGTATAACTTCTTTAAGCAAAAGCATTCAGAGAAGATTGGAGACATAACCAATTTTTCACAACCACTGAGGATAAGCTCTTGGAGAGAACTCAACCTACACATGCTGTTTGGGAGTTTCTCAAGACTTCGACAGATTTTCTAAGTTCAAGTAAACCATTTGTTGAAGCTGTCCAATGGATTCATGTAGATCAACCAAAGATCTACAATGAGTAATATACAACCTCTCTAAGAGAGGAAACTTGCAAGAGAAATTAGGAGACTTGATCAACTGGTCACAACCCCTGATTCGAAGAATTTTTAGTTTTCGAAATTGCTGCAAAACATTATTACAAAAAAAAAATGTCAGTGGATTGCCAAATAGTAATGTGGAATTAATGTTTATTTGTTTGTGTAAATGACAAAAGAAAAGGAAGCAAAATAAGAAACGTACCTTATTTTCATAATCGAACTCAATCAAGTTGCAGCATCCTCCTCTTTTATTAGCTTGCCAAGTATGTCTAAAATGACCATCACATAACTCTAGCATAATTAGTTGATCATGATAAAAATCAGCCGGTAGCTTTTGTGAGGGACAATTAATCCAACTCAGCCATCTCAACGTAGAAGGAAGACACTGAAAGTCACTCTTTGAGGTTTGCCCCCTAAGTTGTAATAATCTTAATTTGGGCATCATCTTCAAGCCTTTAACATATATTTTACTTAACGAATATGAGTTAAATATAATACCTTCAACCATTTCACTCCCCTGCATCAAAATTAATCAACAAATAATTAAAAATGAAAAAGATAAAACGTTTTAGACTTTTGCTGTGTAGTGCTCCATGATATCTGTGTATGCTTCTCTACTAGTGTGTGCACTTTAATTATTTCAGTACGTATGTAGTACAAAAGCAGAGGAAAAATAAAAAGAAAGAAAAGAAAATTCTTGTAATTTTACTTTTACCTTACCACCATCTACTACATTCATGTAGTCTTCAAAAGACCATAATCTGCTAAATTTATTGGGTTCTTTAGGGCTTCCATTGTGTGTAATCTTCCTGCCCATATCTCGAATTTGGTCATGAATCACTAACCCATTCCACTTGCCAATCTTTAAGAGTGATTTTCTTTTGAGAATTTCCATGTGGTATTTTGGTTCAAAGCCGCAAGCCTCCCATATTGAAAGTACATCTTCTTCCTTCCATCCCTTGAAAAAGCATGCTGCATCAAGAAACATTGATTTCTCAATGTCATCTAGTTTATCGTAGCTTATCACCAACTTTCTATAGATGTCATCATGAGGGATTAGTTTCAACCTTCGTTGCATGCTTTCCCATACTTCTATATCGTCTGTTAAAGATAAGTCAGAACCCAAAACCTCCAAAGCCAAGGGCAAACCCCCTGTAGTACGTACTATATCGATTGAAAGCTGCTTAAAATCCTCAGGAATTGTCTTTGTTGGAAAAGCATACGAGCTGAAGAGTTGAAGACTTTGTACTTCATTCAATTCTTGAGGCTCATATATTTTTCTATTATTCCCAGGCACTCTATTCAATATGTTTCGATCTCTGGTTGTTACGATTACAGTACTGCCAGGACCGAACCAATCGAGACCACCAGCCAATGCATCTAATTGGGTATGATCATCTACGTCATCAAGAATGAGAAGCACATCTACTTTTTGAAGTCTAGCTTTTATCAATGTTGATCCTTCTCTAGAGCTGCCTATGCTGTTTTGGCTTTTTTTACCAAAGATAGTGGAAAGGAGTTTCTCTTGCAAACTTATCAAATCATTGCTAGATGTTTGCTCTCTTACATTTTCAAGAAAACAACTCTTGCTAAAGTTTTTGAATATACGATTGTACACAGCTACTGCAAGAGTTGTCTTCCCGATACCCCCCATGCCGCATATGGTTAAGAATTGAACACCGTTGGAGCCGGTTTCTGGTAGCAAAGATAATACAGATTGTAGACGTGATTCCACTCCAATAGGATATCTAGCGCCAGTCAAGGATGATTGCATGTGCAATCGGTTCCAAACTTCTTCAACAACTTCACTGACTAACCTAGATTGATCCCTGCAAGCGATCAGATTTTTTTAGTGAACAAAAGAAAAAAGGAAGTCAACAAAATTCAGAAATCTGTACACTATTGGACATGAATTATATCAATGAGGCTCACCCTTTATCAAAAATCCATCCATTCTTATCACCAACTGCCCGCAAAGCTTCCCTCCATTCTGTAAGAGTTTTAACAGCCTCTTTGTCATGTCTCTGAGGGGAAATCTCAAAACTTCCACTCTGATTCTTAACATCTGATGCGGTAACATTGAAGAAAATGGGTAAAATGATCTGACCGTTGGTTTGATGACATTTCATCGTTTGAGCAAGCTCCCGCAAGCACCATTTGCTTTCTGCATATCGTTCACTGAGGATAGCAATGGTGAGTTTGGAGCCTTCTATTGCTTGGATAAGCTGTGGCCCAATGTCTTCTCCTTTCCACATACCTTCGCTATCTATGAAAACATGGATTCCACGATCTTTTAGAGCTTCATAAAGATGACCAACAAATGTTTTACGGGTGTCTTCACCTCTGAAGTTGATAAACACATCATAACTGGAAGAAGATCCAGCAATATCATAACTGGAAGAAGATCCAACGACATCATAACTCGAAGAAGATCCAGCAACTTGATGTGGCATCAGTTTCTGTTGTTGGGGTAGTGGTTCCATGGAGATGAGACTTTTTCCTTTTTCTGATAGTGGCTCCATGGAGATGAGATTTTGCCAACAGATGTAGAGAAATGTTGATTGAAGCAGAGACTGGAAGTTCGATCCGTTCTTGCTTCTCTTTGTAAAGGAGAAATCCGTTTGAGATATGAGATTAGGTACTACAGTAGATGAGTTGAATCCACGTCCACACCCAGCAGTCAAACAAGGAGGCTGGGTGGAAACCAGCTAGTCTTGCTTTAGTGCTCTCTTGCTTAGTGCATCGCGTTTTCATCTGCAGTGTACAGTTGAGATGAAAACGACATCAAGCTTAAGTATTGAAAATCACTTTTGCAACAAGCGATCTAGATTAAAATCTCCATCCAAATTTCGATCAATACTGAGACCTTGTCGCCAATGAAAACTCAAATATATATAGATATTTCTAGGAAACCGCGTTGATGACAATACCGATAACGAAACAAAAACTGAACTGAAAAGTTAAAACTTGCTTTCGGCAAAACAAAGACGAAAAAATGAAAGTTCCTGTCACTTTCAGTTTTTGGATGTTTTATGTGAAATTTCCTAACAAATAATATTAATAATATTGATTATTGACTTGTCACATGGCATTGTATGCTTTTCCATTTTTCGAGAAATTAAAAAACAAAAAGGTTTTACAGGGCCACCCAACTTTTGTCGTATCATTGTAATAATTAAGGGTAAATTACATATAAATTCCTTTTGGTTGTATAGTCAAGTATATTTATTATTTTTAAAAAAATTATTACTGATATTTTTTATTATTAAAACATAAAAAGTTATAATTGGACAATTCTGCTGAGATAGTAAAGTGCGTTTATAATTGATTTCTTTTTTAAAAATAATAATTATAATTAATTACAAACATAAGAAATCTATACATAATTTCCCAAAAAATTAATGAAAAGAATGCATTCTGTCTGGGTAATCATTAGGATGACTACATCAATACGTGGTTTTTTTTTTTCATTCTTCTATCTATAAAAGGGATTCTTTTCAAATAATTACGATAACTACATCATCACATGGTCCTTCTTTTTGGTAAACCCCATTTTTATTTATGCAATAAAAAAATTTTAATTAGGACAAAAAAAGTCAAGAGAGAGTACATTGTTCCCTCCTCTAATGGAGAAGTGATATAAACTCAATTGAGATTTTCTATTCTAATGTGTAAAGAACTATATTTTCTTTATACTTCTTTAACTAATAGAGGATTATATTTTCTTTACAATCGTCTTAATAGATAGAGAATTGTATTTCTTTATCATCCTTCCGTCATATGTTTAAGAAGAGATTCATTACTAAGTATCGATAAAATAGACCATAAACGCATAAAGATGAACTCACTTTATAAACATGGTATGGAGCAATAAAAGAAGTTTATATGTGTAAGAAAAAACTTATAATTTTATCAGTAGTTTCTGTTTTCTTTTATTATTATGTTTTCTCACTCAAATAGAAACCTATTAAAGTGATGAAAATAAAATTTTTTTTTTTTTGAAAAATGATCTAAGTGATATTGTATTCTTTTCCTCACAAGTGGTTCTTTTCTTTTTCTTTTTCTTTTTTTTTTAGAAATCATTGAATTGTCAAGTTTAATTTGTGATTCAGCCATTTGATGTAGTTTTTCTAATTTTCCTCCCCTTTTCCCCTCTTTTTAGTTTTTTATAGGATTTCATATCCCCTTTTAAACGTGTTAATATTATAACTATTCTGAAATCCTTACTCAAGAAAGGGTTATTTGAGATTATAAATATGGATTTGAGTGTTAGAATCAAGTGGGTTATTTGAGATTATAAATATGGATTTGAGTGTTAGAATCAAGTTAGAGGGTAAAAGGAGGAAATGGAAAACTTTTATTAAATTAAGAAGAAAAAAAAGTGAAAAACTCACTACATTGTGAGTTTAATTTGTCATTCAGCCATTCGATGTAGTTTTTCTAATCTCCCCCTACCCTTTCTCCCTCTTTTTAGTTTTTCTAAGATTTCATGTGCCCTAAGCCAGTTCACATTATAACTATTCTGAAACCCTTATTTGAGAAAGGTTTATTTGAGATTATTGATATGGAGAAATTATTATTGAACCGGGTTCATACTTGGTTTGACCCTCGACCCCGGTCTAGACAAAGGGAATCAACTCGCTTCCGAGCGAGCCGGGTCCAGAAGATAGCTTGCTGAAGAAGGAAACTGAATCAGCCACAAGCACGCCCTAATCCGATACTTATGGATTAGGTTAATTACTCTAATGATGGCAAGCGGAACTTGACGGCTGTCACTTATCATCATTGGAGGGATAATCATCAAATTGCCAAGAGATTATCCTAGGAGTCCTCTACTAGTCCAAACTAGTAGAAGTCTATCGCTCAACGGATCTAACTGTTAGCATCCAATGACTACCCGAAGAAGGCTCAAATACATCCAACGACTAGATTCATTCTCACATCTCTGGATGTAAATTCTCATATGCTTACGATCTAGATCGCATTCCTGTTATTCATTCCTTAGCTCTATGCTTCTAGCGGAGCCATTTGTGATTAAGTTCATCGACTGACTTAGCCTTCGGAGGTGGACTCCCGACCCCAGCGGTCGGGCCACATCTGACGCTTGTTTTGCAGGTCATCATCAAGGAGATCTAAGGGCTGAGCAGATTGTGGACGCATCATTTGGCGCCGTCTGTGGGAAAGATTTAGAAAGCTATGGTAACTAGATCGTCAGCAGCCGCTGCACAACGCGATACTGGTGTCCAGATCCCTAGGGAAAACAATCCAAATATTCCTCAGGGAAGCCTACCACTTCTCGAGGTAGATGGTGGTCAAGGGGGAAATAATCCTCCAGAGACACTCCAGAATCAATTGGATCAAGTAAAAATACAACTTTTGGAGGTAACTCAAGCACTCCACGAGTTAACCAGATGTGTGGTATTACCCCAAGAGCCTGATCATCGCGATCCAGGGAAGCGTGCGTTACCGCGGGATCTGAATTCCATACTCTTTATCCAGCTTGATCAGAAGAAGTATATATGATCCTTGATCAAGCTTGAATTCAGGCCAAGTTCTTCATAACTGAATCCTTCCAGAGGAGGGTAAACAGGAGAATCATCAAGATAGAGCATAACATCCGGATCCGCAGGCGGAGGGTCAATCTTATCCTTGGTCCATCCAGGAAAAGGGAGGCCCAGCTTGGCAAACACTTCAGGATGACAATCAACACTGTAGGGAGTCGTATCAAAAAGAGGATCTTTCCTCAGTATCGATTCCCATACTTCGTTCTCGCCATCCCGGTATGCCTGCAAGTTATAAGCATTCAGCATGTCAACAAAGGCTTACTGTGCAAATACTTGAAGATGCAAGCTCTGCGAACGTCAGTTGGAAGGGATTCGGGCAAAGGAATGACAGCTTGCCTTTGAGGTAACGCCTCAGATCCTTTGGCCCCTGACTTTCCTGCTTCCCGTTCCAACCGTCGGATCTTCTCCCTGGCATCATCCAGGTCAAAACGGAGACGCTCAATCATAGAGTTCTTTTCTCCTGCAACCTCCCAAGCTAGCTTCCTAAGGCGAGCAATTTCAGCATCCTTGGCTTTGGAGTCCTCCCGAAGCCTGGAAACCTCATTCCTCAGTCTACTGAGCCTAGAGGCTACTTCCACTTGGTTGTGGAAGTTACCAGTAAGACTCCTGCAAGCAACTTCCGAGTTAGCCAGGAGCAGAAGAATTACCTTCAGAATCGAAAGATAATGAAGAAGACTTACATCACCATTGACTTCATAATCGTCTGGAAGTTTGGAAAGAGTTGTGCTCTCAGAAGTCATTCGAGTAGCAGTACACCATTCCAACGCTTTGTCAAACTCGTTTGACACTAATTCAGGGGAAGGATGAGAAGAATGAGCTACACCAAGAGAAAGATGAGCTTCATCACCTACCAACCGACGACGCTTCCTAATGGCAAAATCCTCCAACTCCAAAGGAGAGGAAGAGGATGCCAAACAAGCTCTAGAGTTGGAAATAGAAGCAGCACCTTCTGGGACCACACCTTCATCAGATGCCAACATAGTTGCCTCAGATGTCTGAAGGGTCTCCTTCGGGGATGCACGAACGGTCTCTGCAGCAGGGGCATCATCAGCACCATCAAGGACGGAGTGATCAAGATCTTCCTGGGAAGACCTAACAATCTCTTCAGGCAGAGGGAGCGAAGGAGGAGCTATGGGAATCTGATTAGAAGATTCACCAACAACAGTCTCCTTACGCTCAGAAGATTCACCAGATGCAATCACCTCACTGGCCACAACCTCCGTCGGTGCTGGAACATTCTTCTTGCAGGATTTTGCCCGAATAAAACTCATATCGATTCTGGGAGGCACTGCAAGTACAGAAAAAGCCGTATCAGTACGAGATACGAGAATCCAACAACACACAGACAAAGGGAAAACCCTAGTTCTATGTCAGATATGAACTACTCAGAATACCCATTAAGTGAACCCCAAGTATTATTACTGTGGAGTTCACTCAAGGGGAAGGAGAGGATATTTGTGACATAAACAAAACAAAAAGCTTACTGTTTTCAGAAGTTGGTTGAAAATATTGTTGGAGTACGAGGAATACGGACGCAGCACAAGAAAATGAAATGTCGTTTTGCAAATCTAACTTACAGAGAGCAGGGTAGATGGAGAGTACCCTTGAGGAACTTAAATAGCCTCAGGAATTGAGGCAACGGTTGAAAGTTAAAGGCAACCAAGGGCCCAGATCAAAGAAACGCTTCGAATTCTTCAAAAAGCAAGATCAACGGTCATAAGGAGGCCACGTGGGTATGTGCACCTGGTACGAGAATACTTTCAACCGTCTCATAACCATTTAAATAATGGTTATATTACCAATTCATCAAAAGAAGTGAGTGGTATACAAAGACAGAGAAACGTTTGGACTTAGCAATAAATGAAGGGAAACGTTCAAACTTTGCAATAAATGAAGGAGCAAGGGAGAATACAGAAGCTAAGGCATATTTCTCGAACGTCTCTTCATGACAGATCAAAGCTAAGTGATAAGTTTTATCATTTATTTTCAAAACAAGCTTTTGGATATAAAATGAGGGAGTATGGAAGCAATCATTGGAAAAGTTTCTCTTTTTCATTAATGGTGGAGTGTCAATCTTTACAAAAAAAAAAAAAAACACTCTCTACGCTTCTCCCTCATTGATGCCCGAAGAATCCTTTGCAGGAGAATAATCGGGATTGGCTTCCTCAGGATCTTTTTCTGCGGCAGCCTGTGAAGTTCCTTCAGGAAGAGCCGGTTCATCAGCAAGATATTCTTCATAATTTGGGTAAACAGGAAATGGATCCTCCTCCCCCAAAGCCCAGTCAGGGAAGGCCAACTTGAGCTTCCCGAAGACCTCTTTGTGACACACCTCACGAAAGGGAGTTGTGTCGAAGGAAGGGATAGATTTGAGGATCTTTTCCCATACATCGTTCTACCCCACACGGTAGGCCTGAAGGTTGAAGGCTCCCAGCAGTTGAGAGAAAGGAAGGCTGTTCAGATACTTCCGAATGCAGTCCCTTCGAAGCTCCGGCCTGATATGTTCGGGCTTGCTAGGAACTTTCATCTTCAGTAATTGTTCGTGCTCAAAGGATTTAAGCTCTAGCTTGTCACCAAACAACGTGGCAGCTGCCTTTTGCTTCTTAGCCTCGCGTTCAGCAGCAGAGACATTAAAGCAAGGGTATCATCATCCAAGGCTTCAAAAGCCTGACGATCTGCAGGCAGAAGACCGAGAGAACTCCATTCTGCAGCTTTCTCGGGGTCTTGTGTTGCCCTATCAGTTTGCGTCAGGGTCCATTGAGGAATGAAGATCTCCTCACCACCTTAAGTCTTTTTGGATTTTTTCTGGGAGGAAGCATCTGCTGAATCATGCTTCCTTTTGGTTCATGCGGCGGAAGGGACACCTGGCTCTCCCACCATTGGTTTTTTTCCCTTTCCCTAAGCCTCAACCACTGGCTTCAGATTCCTAATACCCTTATAGGAACGGGAGAGGGAACAGAAACCATTTGATCAGAAGTCAAGGCTCGAGGCGATCATTGCTCAGCTGCAACAACGGCCCTGGAGGCCTTGGCTCCAAGATTTTCAGGGTTCATCCTTGGTGGCACTGCAAGGAAGGACAAGAATCAGAATTTCAGAAAGGCATATCATTTCCATGAATTTAAAGAGTGTTTCAAGAAGCTCACAACGAGCCAGCCCCCAATACTGAAGGATGGAGTTGTATTCCACCTCCAATCCATGTATCTCCTGATACCATGGAATTGACTTGATCTTCCTGACGGCCGTCCCATCTTCTTTGGACAAAGGAAGGGCCCGGTTACCCTCAGCATATGAAGAGTAATATCTCCAGACGGTCGGGAAGTTGAGATCCGATTGAGGCACTCGATAGAAAAAGTATCTCTCGCGCCATCTTTTGTGATTGGAAGGGCAAGTTCCTTTGGAAAGAATGCTGCTCCTCCAGCCAAGCTCTTTACGCTTGGAGAGTACAACCCAACCAGGAAGATGGGAAACAGAAAGAAGGTGAAAATGCACAAAAAGAGTGAGAGAAGGCGTAATGCCCATTTCAAAACATAAACCCAAGAAGCCGACGATGAGACGCTAGCTATTGGTGTGAAACCCAGCCCTAACCTTGACCCGGAAACCTTGTTATTTGTAGGTCCAGTGACCCGAAGTAAGGTAAGAAGTCAGCTTTGGGCCATCCTAGTGGAGGACTTGGTGTCTGGCTTTGAATCCATGAGAGTTGATGATGAGGTTCTATTTATGGAAACTGAATCTTGATGAAGATCGGATTAGTTGATGGACTTGGAGTGCTCTCTATCATGGTTTGAAGGCATTTCTACCTATTAGGTAAGTCACTTGATATGTGTGCAAAACCCCTTTAGGATTGGATTTGATCTGGGTCTTCAATTCCCTGTTTAGGAGTTGCTGAACTGATTGGTCGACTGGACCAGTCGACCAATCCACTCGACCAATGGGTTCTGTCTTTGGCAATTAGGTCTTGCTTGCTCTATTTAAGTCCAATCTCGAGTCTACTTCGTATTTTCTGCCTCCAAACTCTTTGGAACGAACCAAAGACCTCTGCAAGTCATCTCCCTTGCATCCTTGGTGTTTATCTTGACGGATCTTCGTCAAAACTCTTCCTCTTGCATCAAAGGTATGTCTACACTCTCTTCTTCTCCTCCATCTCTGTTTTTCTTTCCTTTTTGAGTTGAGACAGAGAGGAGATGCTGCATTCTCTGTTGCAAACATCTCTGGACTTGTCTCTCATGATCTTCCTAAGGATTAATGGCTAATGCAATGATCTTAACCATGATCATTGCAAGCTTTTGAAGGAATCATGATCAAATCATGATCTTGTCTTTGTTCATCTTTTGATTTAAATTCTGATCTTCTTAGATCTACTATATTGATCATGTTAGTAGTCAATTGCTGTGTTTTCTTTACATGATCCATGATCTATCAATCTCTAGTTGTTTCTCTTCTACCATACCATGCTTTCTTCATGAATCATGATAGTTACATCTATGGTAGGTTTTGTTTCCTTATTTAGATTTATGCTCTTAGGTCTATTTTCTTGAAGATCTAAGTATGCCTTCCATGATATCTTTATCTGAATCAATGATTCATTCTCCTATTGTTCTTGTCTATGATTTCTATCTTGAATTCTTCAAGAACCATGATTGATCTAATTATGGTAACTTTTTGTTTCCTAATTTGTATCTTGAAGACTTGATTCGATTAGTGTTTTGAGGTCCCCTATATGTTAGGATACTACCAATGTAGTTTACCCCTTGTTTAGTACCCTTTTGAACCACCAAATTCGGATCTTATTTCTTAAAACTCTGATTTTGTAGGCTACTGTCTTCATTGGTCGACTAATTGGTCGACTAGGGCAGTAGACCAATCCAATCGACCAATGAGTACAGCAACTCCAGATTTGGTCTGTTTTGGATGTTTTGATATCTTTTCTGTTAGGGATCTTTCCTAATATGTTGTATACACTTGTTTAGGACCTTCTTCTCAAGTTTGTCAAGATCTTACTTGATTTCTTAGGATTCCTTTGCAAGTTATAAAAGGTAAGGATGGTTACTTCTTTAACAACATAAATTGCATATCTTAGTTTCCATATTTGAATCTTGTTAATTTATTTCTTTAATTAGATTCTTATAATGTTATACTACTGTGGTACTGTCGTGATATCAGTAGCATTATTTATTTATATTGAATTGACTCATGTATGATTTACTTACCAGTTATATACAAGTTGATTGTAATTATTGATTTCTTTCCATATATGAAGTTACCATATATGTGATGTTATGAATTGATGCTTGTGTATGCTTAAGTATGGTTTGGAAAGGAGAGGTGTCCTTTTGACACTTCTGTCCTTGGACTACTATGGGAATATTATGGGATGTTTCCGGAGATGCCCTCTGGACACCTTCCTAAACTGTTGGATGACATATTTAGGACTGTCTAGTAGTGTTTGGCTAGGATGTCCCGTTATGTCAGACCCTAATCGGAGGGGTATTGAGACCGAACGACCCGTGGTAGCAATGGGGATTTGTGGGCGCTCAAGACCGGTAACCAACCCGTGAGAGGACAGGAATCACATTGTGGGGGCCATTTATTGGTAGGGTTGCATATGGATAGACTTGGGCTCACGGGCGCTTAAGACCGGTAACCAACCCGTGAGAGGACGTGAGAGCTTCCCGTTTACCATATGTGGATAACCAGTAGGGTTGATGAGTCCGTAGTCAGGGACTATGAGGACTCTAGTGTGAAGGATACCGGAAAGGATCGTCAAGGACGAGGAATGGACGTATCTGGATCTGACTTGATATAACTAAGTAGAAGACTTGCATTTGGCTAGGCTTTACCCTGACATGCGCCGGTACTTAGACCAATGGTGATGTGAGAGAGTGGTGACCTATACCCCCAGCCATGGAATGTCCCGAGGGATGCCGGACCCATTACCAACTGATGATGAGTGATTGAGACTTTCCTAAAGAAGTACGGTGCTATGACTTAAAGCATGTCTGCCAATAGAGACCAGCATATATAGAGTTAGATTCATACATTCATTGTTTGTCTCATACCATATTGCATCTATGTTTGTTTTGTAATCCCGCCATTTATGTTATTATGGATTTAATCGCCTTTACCGAGTTTCTTTGAAACTCATTCCTTTGTTGTACAATGTTTGTTAGACTATTCTACAGGTTCTGAATATCATGACTGCTCGTATGAAGAAGCGCAAGGAGAAGAGGCATATCTCCAGGAAGGTGATTGCGGTTACGACAATTACACTGAAGATCCCGCGAGTGGTTATGCTCCGTACGATGCTTAGTCCGACCATAGAGTGGAAGCGCCCTTGTGCCATTTATGAGATTTATACTTATAGGGATATTGTCTATAAGATTGAGAACAATTTAGTTACCTATTGTACCTGCTATTGGGATTAGATTCTATCCTGTTTATTCTCTTTTAGAACTACTTTTTCGCTGGTTGTAGAGTGGGATTTCGCCTCACTTTACTTATCTGATTTAGACACTCTGATTATATTTAGTACTCTGATTTATATATGATTCATTCTTTCCTTATTTGGATCTATGGTTTATCTTTCGCACATCGATTATTATTGTTCATGATTATGTTATTGTTTATGTGGGAGGTTGATTACTCGATACCTGATCTTCAGGCTGTGGATCACACTCTCGGGTATGCCAGTTAGGGTACCGGCTGGGAGGATGTGACAATTGGGAAGCAGCATTCCATGACAAATGTCCCAATGAGTCAGAATGGTTACAAACAAAGGATTGAAAAAAGAAAAGCGAACCCCGCTTTCCAGTGCATCAATATACAGGGAAAATTCGCCCGAAAGGGTCGAATCCACCCTCTCGTCAGGGTTGGGAACCCTAGGGTGGTAAGAAGGAGGAAAATCGAAACCCTGAATAGCCGAAAGAAGAGTATCCTCTTTATAGGAGGAAGGAACAGAATCAGGTCCACCACTAGACCTGGAGGTTTGTTTTGACTGCCCAGAAGATTCAGTGGTCGTCCTAGGAGTCGTGGATGGTCCAGACTCAAGCAGGGCGGAAGAAGTCTCAGCTTTTCTTTCGGTATTTTCTTGGTTAACTTCAGCGAAGTCACACCAGAGGACAGTTAGGGTTTTATTATCACTATCCGACTACTCAGAAGGAAGGGAAACAAAGGCTTCGTTACCACTATCACTCTTACTGGTGCTAGGTACAAGGGAAGCTTCAGAAGAAACCCTAATATCTTCCATTACTAAAGTCTCACTACGGTACAAGAAAACCTGGAGACGAAAAGTTAAACTTTGCAAAAGGATCAGTATACTTACTGATTTGGTAAGACAAAGAGCTTGAGGGTGAGAAAGCGCGAAGAAGACAACGAAGGTTCAAATTCCAGACAAAAAGAATGAAACCTACGAAGACAACGAACTGCTTTTAAGCGCCCGCACGAGTGTTCAAGACGTGAATGATCAAGATTTTTTCGGCATCGACGATCGAGATTTGAAGACGTTTTGAAAGTTTGAACTCATGAATCCAAAACAGGCGTTCGGAAACCGTCGCTTGGGTTACGTGAGCCACGATAGTTCAAATGCAAAAAGACACGTGGCATTGTCCTCACAACGCTCAAGGAAAAGTGACCACCGCATTAAATGTGACATGACGTTTAATGGGATATGCAGAGACTATTGCTTTACGACGAACCCAGTTAAAAACCAAGCCCTCGGGATCGACCGAACGCTTGGTCTGGGGGGCTCGTGATATGGAGAAATTATGATTGAACCGGGTTCATACTTGGTTTGACCCTTGACCCTGGTTGAGACGAAGGGAATCGACTCGCTTCCGAGCGAGCCGGGTCCAGAAGATAGCTTGCTGAAGAAGGAAACTGAATCAGCCACAAGCACGCCCTAATCCGATACTTATGGATTAGGTTAATTACTCTAATGATGGCAGGCGGAACTTGACGGCTGTCACTTATCATCATTGGAGGGATAATCATCAAATTGCCAAGAGATTATCCTAGGAGTCCTCTACTAGTCCAAACTAGTAGAAGTCTATCGCTCAACAGATCTAACTGTTAGCATCCAACGACTACCCGAAGAAGGCTCAAATACATCCAACGAACCAGGTTCGAAGGTACATTCTATATAAACCCAACTTACCAACATGGTGAGGAGGGCCACCAGATTCATTCTCATATCTCTGGACGTAAACTCTCATATGCTTACGATCTAGATCGCATTCCTGTTATTCATTCCTTAGCTTTGTGCTTCTAGCAGAGCCGTTTGTGATTAAGTTCATCGACTGACTTAGCCTTTGGAGGTGGACTCCCGACCCAGCGGTCGGGCCACATCTGACTCTTGTTTTGCAGGTCATCATCAAGGAGATCTAAGGGCTAAGCAGATTGTGGACGCATCACATTCTTTTTAAAAAAATTATATATTTTTTCTCTTTTCTCTTTTCTCTTTTCTCACTTGCTCACTATCATTTTCTAATATTTTTTTATTTTAACATACCAAACTTATTTTTCATTTCATAATTTAGTTTTGACAAAATTTACCAAATCATTTTTCATTCTTGACTAATAATGAATTCTTGTACTTATTTATTTTAAATAGGCATAATAGAAAATGAGAATTGATACCAAAAAGAGCCTAAACTAATTGAGAGTATTCTTGTCTCTAAACATAAATGAGGGTATTTTCGTCTTTCCAAACCTCACTTGACCTTTTGACCGTCAAGAGGAGTAACTTGATATAATGCATTATGGCATGGGGGATATTAATTGCATATATGGGGGTAGTCAAGAATTTAGCTTAGATCACTTTTCAAAAAAAAATCATTTTCATCCCTTTAATAGGTTTCTATTTGAAAAAAAAAAAATAAAGGAAAACAGAAATTACAAATAAAGTTATAATTTCTCCTTGCACCCATAAACTTCTCTTGTTATTTTTTGTTAGAGTTGGAATTTTATATGCAGAGTTATATCGTTTCATACCATGTTTAATCGGCAAGTTCACTTTTATGCATTTATGGTCTACTTTATCAATACTAGGGGTGTCAAAACCTAACCTGAACCGTTAAAACTGGACCGAACCGACCCGTTATAGCCCAAACCGGCCAGCATCGAAGCTTAATGGGCTGTGTTTGGGCTGAACAACCTCAGCCCGTGATGGTTCGGGCTGGGCCGGGCTAGCCCGTGTGTGGGTCGCTAGCCCGAACCATTTGGCCCGAAATCGGCCCGAACCCGAACCAACCCGTTAAACCCGTTATAAATAAATAAAATAAAATAAAATAAATTTAAATGTAAAAGATAAGAAAACCCACAAGTTTCTATTTGTTTTCTTAATTGTTTTACTTTGGAATATGCAAACAATAAGCCTATCAAAGCCTTCACCATTTGGAAGACGAGCTTAGTAAATATTTAGCAAGTGTATTATCATTTGAAAATCTTTTAATGTTTTTTTTGATCTATTTTTACAAGCGTCAAGAAGGGAAAGGAAAATAAGCAAATACAACCTACTAAAATTCATCAAGATGCTAGCTTTCTTATGTATATTAGTTGTATAATTTTTATTTTTTTGTAGAAATTTTTTTTTTTTGGTTTTGAACACCCAACACAAGAGATTTGAAGAGAACTTAATGCTTATATGTATTTACATGCTCTTTATAAATTCCACACATCAACAAGGTACTCAAAACATAGCGTTAGTCAACCCGAACCCAAACCACACCGGCCCGAAACCGTTATTTTCTTAATAGGCTGTGTTTGGGTTGAGTGCTTTTTAGCCCCAAACAGTTAGGCCCAGCCCGAAACCGGCCCAACCCAAACCGTTGACACCCTTAATCAATACTTAATAGTGAACCCCCCCCCTTAAAAATGTGGAAATATGGCAAAAAGATGAGAAAGAAGCACAATTCTTATCTATTAAGAAGATTGTGAAGAAAGTACAATCCTCTATTAAGTAAATAAGTGTGAGAAAAATATAGTCCTTTACACATTATAATAAAGAATCTCAACTCAGTCTGGATCACCTCCCCATTAAAGAACAATATGCTCTCTTGATAGTTTTTATCTTGATAAAATTTTTTATTACATAAATAGAAATGGGGTCTACACGTAAGAAGGACCATGTGATGATATAGTTATCTAAAAAGATTCTCTTTTATAGGTGAAGGAGGAAAAACAATGTATAAATTATATTTACTTTTAAAAAAAAAAATCAATTGCAATTGTTTCTTTACTATTTCAAAATCTATTCAATTATAATTTAATTTTTAATAGTAAGACATCTATAATTGATTTTTTCTTTTCTTTTCTTTTCCAGATGTAATAGATGTAGGAGAGTATAGATGCAATATACGTCTTAATTATTTACAAAGTTGCAAATGGTCGTTCAGAAAAATCTTTTTGTTTTCTAATTTCTCGAAAGCATAAAAAGAAAAAGTATACGGTGCGATGTGAAAGTCATTGGTATTTGTTAAGAAATTTCATATAAAACACTGAAAAAGTAAGTGACAGGAACTTTTACCTTTTTTTTTTTTTTTTTTTTTTTTTTTTTGGAAGGAAATTTTCGGTTCGGTTTTTCCTTTGTTATTGAAATATAAAATAAACTAGAAAAAAAAAAACTCGCCTAAGTTCTCCCCATGTTTAGGTTTCTCGAGTTTTTCACATTTCCGTTTTTCAAGACGACTCAAGTAAAGAGATCGTGCATTTTTTTAGTTTAGTAAAAGTTTTCATTTCTTCCTTTTCATTCTAACTTGATTCCAGCACCCAAATCTGGATTTATAATCTCAAATAAACCTCTCTCAAATAAGGGTTTCAGAATAGTTATAATGTGAACAGGCTTAGAGCACATGAAATCTTAGAAAAACTAAAAAGAGGGAAAAAGGGTAGGGGGAGATTAGAAAAACTACATCGTTTTTGGCTGAATGACAAATTAAACTCACAATGTAGTGAGTTTTTCACTTTTTTTTCTTCTTAATTTAATAAAAGTTTCTATTTCTCCGTTTTCCTTCTTACTTGATTCTACCACTCAAATCTATATTTATAATCTCAAATAACCCACTTGATTGTAACACTCAAATCCATATTTATAATCTCAAATATCCCTCACTTGAATAAGGATTTCAGAATAGTTATAATATTAACACGTTTAAAAGGGATATGAAATCCTATAAAAAACTAAAAAGAGGGGAAAATGGGAGGAAAATTAGAAAAACTATATCAAATGGCTGAATCAAAAATTAAACTTTGACAATTCAATGACTTCTAACAAAAAAGGAAAAAGAAAAAGAAAAGAACCACTGGAAAATAATACAATTTCACTTAGATCATTTTTGAAAAAAATAAATCATTTTCATCACTTTAATAGGTTTCTATTTGAGTGAGAAAACATAATAATAAAAGAAAACAAAAACTACTGATAAAATTATAATTTTTTTCTTGCACATATAAACTTCTTTTATTGCTCCATACTATGTTTATAAAGTGAGTTCACATTTATGCATTTATGGTCTATTTTATCAATACTTAGTAGTGAATCTCTTCTTAAACATAACATATGACAGAAGGATGATAAAAAAACACAATTCTCTATCTATTAGAACGATTGTAAAAGAAATATAATCCTCTATTATTTAAAGAAGTATGAGGAAAATATAGTTCTTTACACATTAGAATAAAGAATTCCAATTGAGTTCATATCACTTCTCCGATAGAGGAGAACAATGTACTCTCTTGACTTTTTTTTTTTGTCTTAAATAAAATTTTTTATTACATAAATAGAAATGGGGTTTATCGAAAAGAAGGACCATGTGATAATGTCATTATCGTAGTTATTTGAAAAGAATCTATGAATGAGAAAAAAAACCATGTATTGATGTAGTCATCCTAATGATTACCAAGAAAGAATGCATTCTTGTCATTAATTTTTTTGGAAATTATGTATAGATTTCTTATGTTTGTGATATGGAGAGTTTATGATCAGACCGGGTTCATACCTGGTCCGACCCTCGACCCCGGTCAAGACGGAGAAAACCGAATCGCTCCCGAGCGAACCGGACCCGGAAGATGGCTTGCTGAAGAAGAAAGCTTATCAAGCTGCAAGCGTGCCCTAATCTTACTTATGGATTAGGGTAATCACCCTGATGATGGCAGACTCAAACCGACGGCTGCAGATAATCATCATCAAAGGGATAACTATCGCATAACCTAACGGTTATCTCAGGAGTCTTCTACTAGCCCAAACTAGTAGAAGTCTATCGCTCAACGGATCTCACTGATAAGATCCAACGACTACCCGAAGAAGGCTCGAGTGCATCCAACGAAGGAGATTCGAAGGTACACTCTATATAAACCTCACTACCATACAAGGTGAGGGACGGATCAATCGATCAAAAAGAATACTATCTCGAGACTCAGAGTTCGGATACATACCGATAGACTTAAACTATCGGCGTTACGCTATCTAGATCACCTTTCCCGTTTCTTCATTCATTAGCTCGTGCTTCTAGCAGAGCCGTTTGTGATTAAGTTCATCAACCGACTTAGCCTTCGGAGGTGGACTCCCGACCCCAGCCGGTCGGGCCACATCCGACGCTTTCGTTTGCGAGGACATCACGTGGAGATCCAAGGGCTGAGCAGATTTTGGACGCATCATTTGGCGCCGTCGTGGGAAACGACTTGAAAAGCCATGGTGACTAGATCAGCAGCCGCAGCAGCCGCTGCACAACGCAATTCCGGTATTCAGATACCTGGAGTGAATAATCCAGATATTCCCCAGGAAAGCCAAAATCCTATCGAAGTGGATGATGGCCAAGGAGGACGTAATCCTTCTCCTGATACAATCCAAGATCAATTGGATCAGGTAAAGATTCAACTCTTGGAGGTGAGCCAAGCACTCCGCGCGCTCACCAGACGAGTGGTTTTACCACAAGAGCCTGATCAATGCGATTCAGGGAGACGTGCATTGCCACGTGACCAGAGAATGGCTGAAGACTGGAATGTTGATCAGAATTTCCGCGAAGGAGACCGAGGACTTCGGAGGATTGATGATCAACCGAGGCGAGGCGATCGGTTCGACAGACCGCAAGAGAGTACAACTGATTCAAATACAAGGTTGGATACTGGGGTAAGAACTCACTCACCCACTGTCAGAAGAACCGTTCGTGATGATCGAGCAGTTCGTGACGAGAGGAACGCTCGGGAAGGACGGGCTGTTCGTGATGATCGAGTAGCACGAGATGATCGTGTTAATCGAGGTCGTGATCATATTGCTGAAGATCACCCGACCCAGATTGGTCAAGAATTGGCCAACATCAATGAGAAGTTAGGGCAGTTGGCTAGGGGAAGAATAACTGAGGATATTTACTCAGTCATTCGGAAGACTCCTTTTGCTGAGCCAATTGCGGGATATCGGTTTCCCCATAACTTCCGTTTGCCTACCTTCTCAACATTCGATGGCTTCGAAGATCCAACAGCTCACATCGGCTATTACCAACGGACCATGGCGGTTTAGCTGTAATTTCGATGAAATTTTATACGTGGTTTTCGATTCATCTCTAATCGGAGCGGCACAAAAGTGGTTTTCTAACCTCTCCTCTCGGAAGGATCGTAAACTTTGACGAATTGGCACGCCAATTCATAGGGCGATTCCAGAGTGGGATACGAGTCAAGAAAACGGAAGAAACCTTGTTTCTTGTCAAACAAGGAAAGAACGAATCGATCGAGAGAGTTTCTAAAGAGATTTAACAAAGTGACGATGGAGATAGAAAACTTGGATGAACAAGTAGCCGTAACCGCTCTATTCACGGGACTCACTAATCGGAAACTCCCCGGAGTTATTACTACGGGATATACCCACGACTTATGCCGAGTTGGTACAGAGATGCCGGAAGCGGCTGAAGTCATGGAGATTCTAGATGCGCGCCAAGGAGATAATAAAGTCTCCAATAAGGAACAAAAGGCTCCTGAGAAAGGAAGCGTAAGCCAAAGAAGAATGTTCGCGATCGGGTTGGAAAATCCTAGCCTTGGCGCCAAAGATCCCCCGGTAGAAGTGAGTACACTCCATTGAATGCTCCTCGGGCCGATATTTTGAATATCCTCAAAAGAAAAAATATTTTGAAGTGGCCGCCTAAAATTCTTTTGAAACCCGGAGAGCAGCAAGATCGGGAAAAATATTGCCGATTCCACAAGGACTATGGTCATTACACTAATGACTGTCGTCATTTGAAGGCAGATATTGAGAGATTGATATCTCAGGGACATCTGTCCAGTTTTGTTAGCAGGAGAAGGGAGGAGCCACGTGGGCCACGTGCGGCTGCTTCAAAAAGGGATCGTTCGGTTAGTTCAGAACGATCGAGGGAGGCCCCGAAGTCCAAAAAAGGCAAGGAGGTGATTGAAGCTGCTACTCGGTCACCGATCCTTACCATCTTCGGGGGTCCAGAGCCCGAATCATTCCGGAGTCTAAAAACCAAATCCAAATTTGTTGGAGCCGGAGAGGGGCAGAAGCGGAAGAAGCTGAATGGTGAAGATTCTATCACCTTTAGCGAAGAAGACGAGAGAGACGTTTGTTTACCTCATGATGACGCTATAGTCATCAAGGTAGAGATTGCACGACGGGAGGTGCATAGAGTTTTGATTGATACAGGGTCTGCAGCTGACCTAATTTCCTACGAAGTGTATCAAAAATTGAAGGTGGATCAGGACTTGATGAAACCTTCATCTACACACCTATATGGCTTTGCAGGGTCATCTGCAGTAGCGGAAGGATCGGTTCAGTTGGATCTATCCATTGGAAGTTTTCCTAAAGAAACAACTGTTCTAATCAATTTCTTGGTGGTTCGAGAACTACCAGCCTATAATATGATTCTCGGGCGACCATCTTTATCCAAGATAGGATCTTGGGTGCTATTGTTTCGACAAAGCACCTGAAGATAAAATTCCCAACGGATATGGGAATTGGTCAAGTCTCCTCTGACCAGAAGATCTCTCGGCAGTGTTATGTTGCCTATCTAAAAGACAAGGAGGGTCCGAGGAAGGTAACTGCCCTCCCCATAGAAGTTCGAGATGACCGGGAAGAGACAGAGATGCAAAGGCCTGAACCAGTGGAGAAACTGGAGCAAATCTAGTTGTGTACTGAGGATGAGAAAAAGATTACTTATATCGGGTCTGAACAGCTGGAAGAGTTTACAGATGAGTTGAAGTTATTTCTTCAACAGAATAAAGATGTATTCGCATGGTCTCGTTGAGGACATGCCGGGATCGATCGGGCCATTGCAGAGCACAAACTCTGGATAGACCCTAAGGCGAAACCAGTGATGCAGAAAAGAAGAAATTTCTCTATTGAAAAGTATGAAGCCGTTCGGAGCGAAGTTGAAAAACTTAAGAATTTTGGTTTCATAGAACCAATCGAGTGCCCAACTTGGTTGGCCAACGTGTTGATGGTGAAAAAGGCGAATGGGAAGTGGAGGATGTGTACAGACTACACGGATCTAAACAAAGCTTGCCCAAAAGATTGCTACCCGTTGCCTCGGATTGACCTCTTGATAGATGCGACTGCAGGATATGAAACTTTAAGTTTTATGGATGCCTACTCAGGGTATAATCAGATCCTTATGAATAAGGAGGATGAGAAGTATACAGCTTTCATGACTGATCGTGAGAGCTATTATTACAAGGTCATGCCTTTTGGCCTGAAGAATGCAGGAGCAACATATTAGAGGGCCGTCAACAAGATTTTCAAAGAGCTGATAGGAAAGAATGTTGAAGCGTATGTTGACGATATGCTGGTGAAAAGCTTTACAAAAGCAAATCACATTGCAGATTTGATCGAGGTTTTCTCGATCGAGGAAACATCAAATGAAGTTGAACCTAGAAAAATCTGCCTTTGGAGTCTCCTCGGGCAAATTTTTGGGTTCATGGTATCACAGAGGGGAATTGAGGCAAATCCTGCCAAAATACAAGCTCTGATTGATATGGAGGCTCCCAAAACCGTTCGGGATGTACAATGTTTGATAGGGAGAGTTGCTGCCTTAAATCGATTTATCTCCAAGTCTGGAGAAAAATGTTTGCCTTTCTTCAAGGCACTTAAAGACCTGAAGGGCAGTAAGGAAGCAAAGTGGACTGAAGAGTGCCAGAAAGCTTTCGAGGAATTAAAAGAAGCACTTGGACAACCACCGATCCTGTCCAGGCCAGAGAAGGGGGAAATATTATAGCTATATCTAGCGACATCCCTTTCGGCGGTCAGTGCAGTACTTATTCGGGAGAAAGATAAGAAACAGTGGCCGATTTACTATGTAAGCCACGTGTTGCTAGATGCGGAGACGAGATATTCGCAGATTGAGAAGCAGAGCTCGGCTCTCATGATGGCCGCCGGGAAGTTAAGGCCATATTTTCAGGGCTCATCCAATTGAGGTATTTACAACTTTTCCTCTTAGTAAAGTTCTTAACAAACCTGATTTGTCTGGAAGGATGGTATCCTGGTCGGTTGAGCTCAGTGAGTTCCAAGTGAGCTTTAAGAACATAATTGCAATTAAGGCTCAGGCATTAGCCGACTTTGTAGTAGAAACTACTGCACCAGTGGAACCCACCATTGAGGATCCCATTATACCAACCACTTGGGAGGTATATGTGGATGGATCGAGTAATAAAGATGGAGCAGGCGCTGGAATTCTATTAAAAAGTCCAGCAGGATTTATTATTCGATATGCTTTGAGATTCGCATTTGATGCAAGTAATAATGAAGCGGAATATGAGGCCCTGATAGCAGGACTTCGGTTGTCAAAAGCATTAGCTATTGCAGATGTTACTATCTATAGTGACTCTCAGCTTATAGTCAACCAAGTCCAGGGGGAGTATGGCATTAAAGAACTACGCTTGCAAAAATATCGGGAGATAGTGCAGGCATTTGAGAACCAATTTCGGAATTTGAAGATATCTCAGATTTCGAGGAATGAAAATTCAGTGGCAGATGAGCTATCCCGACTAGCCAATGCCAAGGAAAAGAATCTAGACCCTTCGGTCTACATTGAAGAGATAACTTTTCCAAGTTATCATGAGAAAGAAATTTCTTATATTGAAGCAGAATGTTGCTGGATGGACCCAATAATCGAGTATCTAAGGGATGACAAGTTACCCGAGGATCCAGTTGAGGCAAGGTTGATCAAGATTCGATCAGCTAGATTTGTCATTCAGAATGGGCGACTATACAAAAGATCTTATGCTGGACCCCTTATGAGATGTATAGGCCCCGAAGGAGCAAAATCAGCTTTGGCTGAGGTTCATGAAGGAATTTGTGGCGCTCACATGCGTGGCGAGCCCCGGCCCACAAAATTCTAAGACTTGGGTTATATTGGCCTAAGATCCAAGAGGCTGCTATGGACTACGTTCGTCGATGTAGTAACTGTTAAATTCATGCTACGAGATCGAAGCGCCCGGCGGAAACTATGACTTCAATTCTAAATCCCATTCCCTTTGCAATGTGGGGAATTGATATCATGGGCAAATTCACCAAGGCATCAAAGTGGACGGGAATATCCGATAGTAGCAATTGATTACTTCACAAAATGGGTAGAAGCCGATTGCACTGGCGACAATTCTTGAGAAAAAAGTGGAGAAATTTGTGCTTGAATCAATCATATATCGCTTTGGGATTCTAAAGATAATTGTCACCGACCATGGTACTCGGTCGATTGTCCACAATTTGAGCAATTCTGTGGAACATATATGATCGAGCATCATATGTCCTAAGTGGCATACCCCCAAAGCAATGGCCAGGTAGAGGTTACTAACCGAACGCTACTGGAAGGAATAAAGAGAAGACTCGAAGCTGACAAAGCTTCTTGGGTCGAAGAACTACATAATGTATTGTGGGCTTATAGAACTACGGTTTGAACACCTACAGGAGAAACTCCATTCAGGTTGGCATATGGATCCGAAGCATTGGCACCTGTGGAGATAATGGCGGGGACGTTACAGGATCGTGAGTTCGAGGAAAAAGCAAATGAACAAGGACTGCTTGATAGTCTTGATTTGTTGGACGAAGTTCGCGCAAAGGCAATAGCACGAACTCAACATTATCAAAGAAGGATAGCGTCTCATTGTAATACTCGAGTGAAGAATCGTCGGTATTTAGCTAGAGATCTGGTGTTGAGAAACACCCTAGCCTCCGACCCGCGTCACCAGAGAAAGTTGGACCCTTCCTGGGAAGGACCTTATATGGTTGTGAAACCGGTCGGTTCAGGAGCTTACAGGCTGAAGAACATCAATACCCAGAAAGAGTTGGATCGTTCGTGGAATGCTAGGCATCTCAAAAAGTTTTATCCTTGAGGATGATTTCAATTTTGTTCGCGATGTAATCATTTTCAACTCAATCAATGCAATTTTTGGCTTTCAACAAACTATCTTTTGATTGGGGGGCATCATACACCACATTCAAGAACAAGATCCAACTATAAGGCATCGGATGAAAATTCGTGTGGGTCCTTCAACACTTCAACGCTTATGGAAAATCTTTTGAACTTTCTTAAGTCGGGGCATCGGATGAAAATCCGAGTGAGTTCCTTTTGCAAGGCGTCGGTTTGAAACCCGAGTGAGTTCCTTCGAGACTTTTTGAATTTTTGAATTATCCTTAAGTATAAGGCATCGGTTTAAAACCCGAGTGAGTTCCTTCTCAGACTTATTGTATTTCTCCGGAAATCCTTAAGTATAAGGCATCGGTTTAAAACCCGAGTGAGTTCCTTCTCAGACTTATTGTATTTCTCCGGAAATCCTTAAGTATAAGGCATCGGTTTAAAACCCGAGTGAGTTCCTTCTCAGACTTATTGTATTTCTTCGGAAATCCTTAAGTAAAGGCATTGTTTCAGACAACTAAGACCTAATACAACGGCGATTCAAGTGGCTAGCAAAGTTCAAGATAAAGTAATTTCTTATTTCTTCAGAAGATCCAAAGAGGTCAGTATCAAAACAATTACAAGAGCTGGATACAATCTTTGGTCAAAAAAGAAAGTCATCATCGATGATTATTAAGAAGTCATACAAGATCGGCACAACTTTGCTAGAACAAACATATGAGTCAACCATTGGTGTGGATTCAAGGAAAAGAAGAGGAGAAATGAGGATTACAAAAAATATCTCAGTATGCATAAGATCCTCCGCAATTTCATACTCTTTGTCCAGCTTGTCCAGGAGAAGTATGGTCCTTGACCAAACTTGCATTCAAGACGAGCTCGTCATAATTGACTCCTTCTAGGGGAGAATAAACAGGAGAATCTTCCAGATATTGCATAATGTCTGGATCGGAAGGTGGAGGATCAATCTTATCCTTGGTCCAGTCGGGAGGAGGAATACCCGGGTCGATAAATACTTCGGGATGGCAAACAAGACTTTGTAGGGAGTCGTATCAAAATGAGGATCTTTCCTTAATATTGATTCCCATACTTCGTTCTCACCATCCCCGACGCTTTGCAAGTTATAAGCATCCAGCATATCAACAAAAGGCTTATTGTGTAAATACTTGAAGACGCAGGCTCTGCGAACATCAGTTGGAAGGGATTCGGGCAAAGGAACGACAGCTTGCCTTTCGGGTAACGTTTGAGATCCTTTGGCTCCCGACTTTCCAACTGTTCGCTCCGCTCCGCCGGATCTTCTCCTTGGCATCATCCAAGTCCGACCGAAGACGACCAATCATCGAATTTTTTTCTCCTGCCACCTCCCAAGCTAGATTCCGAAGGCGAGCAATCTCAACATCTTTAGCTTCAGAGATTTCCCGAAGCCTAGAAACTTCATTGCTCAACCTCTCGAGTCTAGTAATTGCTTCCACTTGGTTGTAAACAACTTCCGAGTTAGCGAGGAGCAGAAAAGTAATTTTTCAAAATCGGAGGATAATGAAGAAAGACTTACATCACCGGTGACTTCGTAAAGACTTCATCTGGAAGTTTGGAAAGAAGCTGCGCTCTCGAAGTCATTCGAGCAGCAGTACACCATTCCAATGCTCTGTCAAACTCGTTTGACACTAATTCAGGCGAAGGATGAGAAGGATGAACTACACCAAGCAAAGGCTGAGCTTCATCACTTGTCACCCGACGGCGCTTCCTGGTGGCAAAATCCTCCAACTCAGAAGGAGAGGAGGAGGATGCCAAACAAGCACTGGAGTTAGAAATAGGAGCAGCACCTGCTGGGACCACACCTTCATCAGACGCCAACATAGTTGCCTCAGATGCCCGAAGAGTCTCCTTCGGGGGTGCACCAACAGGCTCACCAGCGGGAGTGCCGGCAGCACCATCAGCAACGGAGTGATCAAGATCTTCCTGGGAAAGACGAGCGATCACTTCGGGCAAAGGAGGCGCGAGGACGGCATCAACGAAGCTGCGGGAATCGACTTGAAGATTCACCGCCAGCAGTCGCCTTACGCTTGGAGGATTCACTAGCTGAAACCACCGCACTGGCCCCAACCACCACCGACGGAACGCTTTTCTTACGAGATTTTGCTCTGATAAAGTTCGGGTTGATCTTGGGAGCCACTATGCAAAAAAAAAAAAAAAAAAAAAAAAAAACAGCCGTATCAGTACAGAAATAAACGACAACAACAATGGGGAAACCCTAGTTTTCTACAGCTTCTGACAGACCAACAAAATAAACCCCAAGTATACTACTGTGCAGTTTACTCAGGGGGGAAGTAGGGAAAGAGATGAGTAATCAAAAAACTCACTTGTTCAGAAATGGATAGAGCTGTCGTTGGAGTACGAGGAATACGGAAGCAGGCCGAAGGACGAAAGGTTGCTTTGGCACTTTAGCAAATCTATCTTGCAGAAGTCAGGATAGATGGAGAGTACCCATGAAGGCTTTAAATAGCCTCAGGTATAAGACGACGGTTGAAGGCTAAGGACAACCGACGACCCAGATAGAAATGACGCTTCGAAATCCGCAAAAAGCAAGATCAACGGTCGAAGGGATGCCACATGGAAACATGTGGAAGCGAGCACCTGATGTAAAACCCAGCCCTAACCTTGACCCGGAAACCTTGTTATTTGTAGGTCCGATGACACGAAGTAAAGTAAGAAGTCAGCTTTGGGCCATCCCAGTAGAGGACTTGGTGTCTGGCTTTGAATCCATGAAAGTTGATGATGAGGTTCTATTTATGGAAACTGAATCCTGATGAAGATCTAATTAGTTGATGGACTTGGAGTGCTCTCTATCTTGGTTTGAAGGCATTTCTACCTATTAGGTAAGTCACTTGACTTGTGTGCAAAACCCCTTTAAGATTGGATTTGATCTGGACCTTCAATTCCCTGTTTTGGTCTTGCTGTCAGCATTGGTCGACTGATTGGTCGACTGGGCCAGTCGACCAATCCACTCGACCAATGAGTGTTGTCTTTGGCAATTAGGGTGTTCTTGCTCTATTTAAGTCCAATCTCGAGTCCACTTCGTATTTGCTGCCTCCAAACTCTCTGGAACGAACCAAAGACCTCTGCAAGTCATCTCTCTTGCATCCTTGGTGTTTTCTTGACGGATCTTCGTCGAAACTCTTCTTTTTGCATCAAAAGGTATGTCTACTCTCTCTTCTTCTCCTCCATCTTTGTTTTTCTTTCCTTTTTGAGTTGAGACAGTAGAAGAGATGCTGCATTCTCTGTTGCAAACATCTCTGAACATGTTCTCATGATCATCCTAAGGATTTGAGGCTAGAACAATGATCTTAACCATGATCATTGCAAGCTTTTGAAGGAATCATGATCAAACCATGATCTAATCTTTGATTAAACTTCTAATCTGAATTCTGATCTCTTTGGATCTTCTATGTTGATCATGTTAGTAGTTAATTACTGTGTTTTCTTTCCATGATCCATAATCTATAGATTTCTAGTTGTTCTCTTCTACCATACTATGTGTTCTTCATGATGCATGGTAGTTACATATATGGTAGGTTTTATTTCCTTATTTAGATTTATGCTTCTAAGCCTTATTCCATGAAGATCTATGTATGTTTTCATGATACCATTACCGAAAGCAATGATCCATCCTCCTATTGTTCTTGTCTTTGTTTTCTATTTCAAATTCATCAAGATCCATGATTGATTTAATTATGGTAACTTTTTGTTTCCTAATTTGGATCTTGATACCTTGATTGGATTAGTGTTTTGAGGTCCCCTATTTGTTAGAATACTACTGATGTAGTCTACCCCTTGATTAGTACCCTTTTGAACCACCAAATTCGGATTTCATGTCTTAAAACTCTGATTTTATAGGCTACTGTCTGCATTGGTCGACTGATTGGTCGACTGGACCACTCGACCAATCCACTCGACCAATGAGTACGGCAACTCCAGATTTGGTCTGCTTTTCGGATGTTTTGATATCTTTTCGTTAGGGATCTTTCCTAATATGTTGTATATACTTGTTTAGGACCTTCTTCTCAAGTTTGCCAAGATCTTACTTGATTTCTTAGGATTCCTTTGCGAGTTATAAAAGGTAAGGATGGTTATTTCCTTAATTACATAGATAGCATGAATCTAGTTTCTATATTTGAATATCATAGATATGATTCCTAAATTAGATTCTTACAATGATATACTACTGTTGCATAACTTTGATTACAGTAGCATTACTTATTCATATTAAATTGATTCATGTATGATTTACTTACCAATGTTATACAAATGATTGTAATTATTGATTTCTTTCCATATATGAAGTTACCATATATGTGATGATATGAATTGATGCATGTGTATGCTTAAGTATGGTTTGGAAAGGAGAGGTGTCCTTTTGACACTTCGTCCTTGGACTACTACGGGAATATTATGGGATGTTTCCGGAGATGCCCTCTGGACACCTTCCTAAACTGTTGGATGACATATCTAGGATTGTCTAGTAGTGTTTGGCTAGGATGTCTGTTATGTCGGACCCTAATCGGAGGGGTATTGAGACCGAACGACCCGTGGTAGCAATGGGGATTCATGGGCGCTCAAGACCGGTAACCAACCCGTGAGAGGACAGGAATCACATTGTGGGGGCCATTTATTGGTAGGGTTGCATATGATTAGACTTGGGCTCACGGGCGCTTAAGACCGGTAACCAACCCGTGAGAGGACGTGAGAGCTTCCCGTTTACCATATGTGGATAACCAATAGGGTTGATGAGTCCGTAGTCCGAGTTGGTCGGTGCCATAGGATACGCTGACTCTAGTGTGAAGGATACCGGAAAGGATCGTCAGGGACGAGGAATGGAAGTATCTGGATCGACTTGATGTAACTAAGTAGAAGACTTGCATTTGGCTAGGTTTTACCACGACATGCGCCGATACTTATACCAAATGGTTGTGAGAGAGTGTGTTGACTTAACCCCCTGCCAAGGTTTGTCCTGAGGGATGAAGGACCCATTACCAATCGGCTGCTCGAGACCGGTGAAATGATCCGTGAGAGAATCCAAGATATCTTAAATGGTTGAGGATGTGAGTGGACTTTCCTAAAGAAGTACGGTGTTATGACTTAAAGCATGTCTCGCCAATAGAGACCAGCATACATAGAGTTAGATTCATTCATTCATTGTTTGTCTCATATCATATTGCATTTATGTTTGTTCGGAATTCTGCCATTTATGTTATTATGGATTTTAAGCGCCTTCTTGAGTTTCTTTGAAACTCATTCCTTTATTGTACAATGTTGTTAGACTATCCTGCAGTGCGAGTACTATGACGGTCCCTATGAAGAAGCGCAAGGCGAAGAGGCATATCTCCGGGGAAGGTGATTGCGGTTACCACAATTACTCTGAAGATTCCGCGGGTGGTTATGCTCCGTACGATGCTTAGTCCGACCATTGAGTGGAAGCGTCCTTGTGCTATTTATGAGATTTACACTTACAAGGATGTTGTCTATAAAGTGGAGAACAATTTAGTTACCCAATGTTCTTGTTACTGGGATTAGGTTTTGTCTAGTTTATTCTTTTAGAGCTACTTTTCCGCTGGTCGTAAAGTGGGATTTTTGCCTCGCTTTACTTATCTGTTTGATACTCTGATTATATTTAGTATTCTAATTCATTTATGATTCATTCTTTCTTTATTGGATCTATGATTTATCTTCCGCACTCTTGTTATGATTGTTCATGATTATGTTATTGTTTATGTGGGAGGTTGATCACTCGATACCTGATCTTCGGGCTGTGGATCACACTCTCGGGTATGCCAGATAGGGTACCGGCTGGGAGGGCGTGACACCTGATGCAGAGAAACCTCCAATCGTCGCACTGCCATTAAAATAATGGATGTATTTTCGATTCATTGGAAACAGTGAATGGTATACAAGAGCAGGAAACGTTTGAACTTCGCAGAAGGGAAACGTGCGGACTTTGCAATAAATGAAGTAGTGGGGAAGATTAACGCATCTTCCCGAAACGCATCTTCACAATATTTCTACAAGATCATAAATTCGGCGAGGAATGAAAAGTTAAGTGATAAGTTTTATCATTAATACTTTGATATTCAAGGCAAGATTTCGGCAGGAGACGGGGAAATTTTGAGGCCAACATGAAAAAAGAAATGTCTATTCATTAAATTGAGGGTACATCTTTACAAAAGAGCAAACTCCCTAAGCCTTTTCTTCATTGTTGCCCGAGGGACCCTGGTCGGGAGGACTTTTCTCAGGACCATGAGAGAGCCTTCCTCAAGAGTGGCATTGGCTGAATTCTCTACAACAACAACTTGAGACTCGGCTTGTGATTTCTCCTCTGGAAGTGCCGGCTCGTCATTCAGATATGCCTCATATTGAGGGTCAGCTAGAAAAGGATCATTTTCTCCCTGAGCCCAGTCTGGGAGATCCATACCAACTTTCCCGAAGACCTCTGGGTGGCATACCTCACGAAAAGGAGCAGTGTCGAAGTCAGGGATCGTTCCAAGGATCTGCTCCCAAACGTTGTTCTGCCCCATGCGATAGGCTTGAATGTTGTAGAAACCTAGCAATTCGGAGAAAGGTACGCTGTTCAGGTATTTCCGAATGCACTCCTTCCGAAGGTCTGGCTTTATATGCTCAGGCTTGCTAGGGATCGCCAACTTCAGATGTTCTTCGAGCTCCCTACTTTTGATTTCAAGGCTGTCACCAAACAACGTGGCAGCTGCCTTTTGCTTCCTGGCCTCGCGCTCCACAGCAGAGACACGAATTTTCGAAGCTTCAAGGGCTTCCTTGAGGGAGATCATTTCTTCCTCATGCTTTTTCACGCAGCTCCATGGTAGCTGCGGTCACTGGTCTATTTCGGAATTGGCCTTGGCCAATTTCTCTTCACAAGTTTGCGGCAAGGAGCTGGTGAGACCAACCCGGCTCAATGCTTCCATGTGTTGATAAAAGCTCAACACAAGCATTCCTGGGAAGACGGAAGATATCGGAAGAAGTCATAAGAAATTATGAAAACATGAGTAAGCAAGAAGACCGGTACCTTGTAGATTGACTAACAAGGGAGGTATCATCCAGGGCTTCAAACTCCCGGCGATCGAAGGAGCAAGACCGAGGGAGCTCCATTCTGCAGGCTTTCTCGGGATCCCAAGTAACCCTGTCGGTAATCTTCGGGGTCCACCGGGGGATGAAGACCTCCTCACCATCCGTCGAAGCTTTGGATTTTTTGTTGGAGGGAGCATCAATTGTGTCATGCCTCCTCTTGGTTCGGACAGAGGAAGAGACGTTAGCCCTCTCCACCATTGGTTTCTTCCCTCTACCTGAAGCATCAGCTACAGGCCTGATATTCCTGATACCGCTGTAAGAGGGGTCGGGAGAGGGAAGAGAAGCCTCTTGATCTGCGGTCAAGACCCTGGGCGATCGTTGCTCGGCTGTCACAACGGCCCTAGTAGCCTTCACCCGCAGGCTTTCGGGGTTCGTTCGGGGGAGGCATTGCAAAGAAGAAGGACAAGAATCGAGAATTCAAGACATATCACTTCAGTCAAATCAAAGGATGATGGTTAGAAGCTCACAATGAGCCAAGCCCCAAGATCTTGAAGGATGGAGTTATACTCCACTTCATATCCATGTATCTCTTGATACCACGGAATGGATTTGATCTTCCTGATGGCCGCCTAGTCTTCTCTGGATAAGGGAAGGCCCCGGTTACTTTCGGATGAAAAGGTAAACCTCCTCCAGGTGGTCGGGAAGTTAAGATCTGATGGAGGCGCTCGACAGAAAAAGTATCGTTCGCGCCATCTTTTGTAGTTAGAAGGGCAAGTTCCTTTGACAAGGATGCTGCCCCTCCAATCAAGTTCAGCCTTATTGCGTTTGGAAAGAAAGACCCATCCGGGAGGATGGGAGATAGAAAGAACATGAAAATGTACAAAAAGAGAAAGAGATGGCGTAATGCCAAGCTCAAAACACAAACCCAAGAAGCCGACGATGAGACGCCAACTATTGGGGAGGAGCATTCTGGGACAAATGTTCCAGTGATTCAAAACTGCGGAGAATAAAGGATTAAAAAAGGGAAAGCGAACCCCGCTTTCCAGTGCATCTATATACAGAGAAAATTCACCCGAAAGGGATGAATCAACCCTCTCATCAGGGTGGGGAGCCCTAACCTGATATGAGGAAGGAAGGTCAAAATCTTGGACAGCTGAAAGAAGGGTTTCTCCATTGTAAATGGAAGGAACAGAGCCAAGTCCACCATTGGACCCGGAGGTTTGAGGCTGCCTAGAAGACTCGACAATCTTGGAAGATCCGGACTCGAGAAGGACGGGGAGAAGTTTCGGTTTTTCTTTCAAAACCTTTTTGAGAAACTTCAGCGAACTCCTGCCAGAGGACGGTTAGGGTTTTGTTATCGCTATCCGACTATTCGGGAGCAGGAGGAGCAAAAGCATCACTGCTATCACCAACATGGGGTACTAAAGAAGCCCTATTGTCCGCCATTACTCGTTTCAGTAAACTACAAAAAGAAAAGACCAGTAAACTTACCGATTCGGTGAGACGGAAGCTTGAGAGCGAGGAAGGCGCGAAGCGGACAACAAAGGTTCAAATTCCAGGACGGGAAGAATGAAACCTACGAAGACAACGAACCGCTTTTAAAACTCCCGCACGAGTGTTCGGGAATCTGAACGATCGAGATTGATTCAAAATCAACGATCAAGATTGAAAGACGTTTTGAAAGTTTGAACTCACTAATCCGAAATAGGCGTTTGGAAACCGTCGCTTGGATGACGTGAGCCACGACAGATCAACTGCAACGAAGATACGTTGCCTTACACTCACAACGCTGGAGGAAAAGTGACCACCGCATTAAATGTGATATGACATTTAATGAAGCACGCAGAGATCATCACCTGACGACGAACCCAGTTAAAAACCAAGCCCTCGGGATTGACCGAACGCTTGGTCTGGGGGGCTCGTGATATGGAGAGTTTATGATCAGACCGGGTTCATACCTGGTCCGACCCTCGACCCCGGTTGAGACGGAGAAAACCGAATCGCTCCTGAGCGAACCGGACCCGGAAGATGGCTTGCTGAAGAAGAAAGCTTATCAGGCTGCAAGCGTGCCCTAATCTTAATTATGGATTAGGGTAATCACCCTGATGATGGCAGACTCAAACCGACGGCTGCGGATAATCATCATCAAAGGGATAACTATCGCATAACCTAACGGTTATCTCAGGAGTCCTCTACTAGCCCAAACTAGTAGAAGTCTATCGCTCAACGGATCTCACTGATAAGATCCAACGACTACCCGAAGAAGGCTCGAGTGCATCCAACGAAGGAGATTCGAAGGTACACTCTAGATAAACCTCACTACCATACAAGGTGAGGGACGGATCAATCGATCAAAAAGAATACTATCTGAGACTCAGGTTCAGATACATACTGATAGACTTAAACTATCAGCGTTCTGCTATCTAGATCACCTTTCCCGTTTCTTCATTCATTAGCTTTGTGCTTCTAGCAGAGCCATTTGTGATTAAGTTCATCAACTGACTTAGCCTTCGGAGGTGGACTCCCGACCCCAGCGGTCGGGCCACATCTGACGCTTTCGTTTTGCAGGACATCACGTGGAGATCCAAGGGCTGAGCAGATTTTGGACGCATCAGTTTGTAATTAATTATAATTATTATTTTTAAAAAAGAAATCAATTATAAACGAACTTTACTACCTCAGCAGAATTGTCCAATTATGACCTTTAATTTTTAATAATAAAAAATATCAGTAATAAATTTTTTTAAAAATAATAAATATACTTGACTGTACAACAAAAGGAATTTATATGTAATTTATCCTTAATTATTACAATGATACGACAAAAGTTGGGTGGCCTTGTAAAACCTTTTTGTTTTTTAATTTCTCGAAGAAAGGAAAAGCATACAATGCCATGTGACTAAGTCAATAACCAATATTATTTGTTAGGAAATTTCACATAAAACATCCAAAAAGTGAAAGTTCTCTGGAAAGTGACAGAACTTTCACTTTTTTTTTTTGTTTGGTCAAGAACTAAAAGCATGTCATTAAGTAAAAGAGTGTAAGCCAGGAGACCTGGACAATAAAGAGACATCAACCATAAATAAAGGTGGGACATTCCACCATGAACGAGAAAGGGAAAGACGACAAGCTCCCTTAGCAAGAAAATCTGCAAAACCATTACTAGACCTAGGAACAAAATTGAAGATAACTACATTAAAACTCATGACAATCTGCTGAATCTCAGAAATAAGACTAATACTAGACCAATCTAAGGAAGCACTAAATCCTTGAAGTCCCAAAACAACCGGGAGACAATCGGAGTTCACTTGGATGTGAGATATCCCAAGTGAAAGTGCCAAAGTTAAACCATCTCTCACAGCCAGAAGTTCCATCAATGAAGCTGAGGGGCCAAACCCATTGGTACATTGTGCAGTGACAAAAGATCCATTGGAGTCCCATAGAATGCAGCTCCTCCCTCCCTTCCTTGTGTTGCTCTCCCAAGCACCATCCACAAAAACTTGAAAACAGCAAACATCTCCTAAGTGGTTTGCAACTGAAAGTGTTTGCTGATGATCTGGAGCCTGAGAAGCATTTAAGAAATTTTGGATATCTGCAAATAAGAAAGAGAAGTGATTCATCGTGTAATGAATGGAAGCATCTATACCACGAAAGATAGCTGCATTCCTAGTATTCCAAATACACCAAATCAAAGCACTCCAGATTTGGTTTACTCGGTCCATATCTCCACAACCCTTAAATTTTGATTGAATAAAAACCATCCAATCATGAAAATGGTCACCTCTAAACTCATCCACATTAATGCGAAGAGGAGAAAGTTCCCAACAACGCTTTGCATGAGGACAAAATAATAAAGCATGACCCACATTTTCAACATTATGACCACATATCAAACATAATGGAGCCAGAGTAGCTTTTCTAGCAAATAAAGAACTACCAATTGCTATTGCCTCATGAGAGGTTCTCCAAAGAAAATGCTTGATCTTAGGGAGGGTGGGAATATGCCAAATTTGATTCCAAAAAATAGAATGGGTAGATGATGAAGCAGTATTACCATGAGCATTTGCCATAACCAAACATTGGTAATATGCAGATTTAACCGAAAACTTACCATTTCTATTTTTGTACCAAATCCAAGAATCATTAGTAATTATAGACAAGAGAGGGATGGTAAGAATGGCTTCTACCTCAATGGGGATAAAGAGGGATTGGATAAGGGGGATGTCCCATTGTGTATCTTCCCATTTAATTAACTTACCATTTCACTTTTTTGTTTTGTTTTGCCGAAAGGAAGTTTTCACTTTTCGGTTCAGTTTTTGTTTTGTTATTGGTAATTTGGTATTGTCCTCAACGCGGTTTCTAGAAATATCTTTATATATGAAAACTTGAATCAGTTCGGGTTAAGCCCAGTTCGACCAGATCAACTAAACCAGTTCGGTTTGAGCTTAGTCCCACCAGCTCGGACCAAGTTAGACCGACCAAGTCAAGGTCAGTTGAGTAAATACAAAGGCTGAATAACAAGGTAAATCTGAATAAGATTCTAGCCAAAGAAACGATATTCAGCGTGGACTCTACTACTTATGTTCGAGTAGGACTCAAGGATTAAGAGTCGTAGTACCACCGACTTAATAAGGTTTGAGTTCCATCCAAACTCATACGCAGAAAGTCTATATAAAGGTAAAGGAGCACAAGAGAAAGGTACGCTGAATAGAATTATTACTATTCGTATTATTATTGTTCATTACTTTCTTGCCTTCCTTAGTCGGATTACTAGTGACCGCCCCAAAAACTGTGAGTTTCAATCCGAAACTCAGGCTTCTGATTACTCAATTTCAATCCGGATTTTGAGTAATCTTGACCTAAGTCTCGAATTAAACACTCCCTAAGCCAAAAGGGTGAGAGAAAATTAACCATTACCATCAATAGATTACCCATAACCCTCCCCTTGATTGGATTAACCATCTCACGGAAACAGGGTTCCGTTTACGGTTATTCCATCTCAAGTAGATTAAAAAGAGAGTTAAAATATCCAAGGGGGTAATCACAAAGACGAGGGAAAAAGGTAATACTAATTTAACGGACAAGGAGAGTAAAGAATGAAGGGTTAATTCAATACCTCACGTCAGAGAGTCAGAGAAAGAAAGAACTGATTTTCCAAGTCACTGTCAGTACTCCAGAGACTCTTTCGGATCTTCCCCGCAGCCGTCTAACCTCCCAAATAAGCAACCACGAATAAAGTATTCGTTAATTAGACGGAGGTTGCCTTTTATAGAAGTCAGGGGGCAAAATAGGGCAAAATCCCTGAAAACAGACCAGGCGGTCGCTTGGGCCGGTCGCTTAGGTTGAGCGACCGCCACTAGTAACCGCTCCCATATAATTTGCCATACAATGGTGCTTTTACTAGGGGCTTGATACCCAAGGCCAACCTAGCCCTAAATAAGAGATGGGGGAGATCTTACCTTCATTCCGGACATCTCTGAACAACACCTGACTTCCAGAATTCCCAGCTCCAGCCAAGGCAGGCTCTTCAGAAAAAGGATCCAGATCCATGGGTCCTGGGTATGGATCATGGGCTTCAATCCGGATACTCCACAAGTTCACCCGACTAGACCTTCGGGTTCTTGGACCTGGAATATGGTTCTCGGGTTAGAAATATGGGGGGGGGGTGTTACATTCCTCCCTCCTTGAAAGAAATTTCGTCCTCGAAATTACAACGTACCTGAAGGTCCAAAAAGGTGAAGATACTTGGACCGCATCTCATCTTCTTTCTCCCAAAATGCTTCCTCAAAAGAGTGATTCTTCCATCTGATCTTCACCAAAGGTATAGTCCGATTTCTCAACTGCTTGTCCTTCCGATCCAAAATCTCAGCCGGTTCTTTATCATACGTCAAATCCGCACTCAACCCTTCTGGTTCATGCTGAAGCAACTGCTCTGCACTTGTCAAGCATTGCCTTAGCATAGATACATGGAATGCATCATGCACACCAGCAAGAGACGGGGGTAGAGCCAACCGATAAGCTACTGGTCCAACATTTTCAATAATGTCAAAGGGACCAATATACCTAGGGCTGAGCTTTCCTTTAACATTGAAACGCATGACTCCTTTCATCAACGAAACTTTCAAAAACGCACGCTCACCAACTTGAAACTCAAGGTCAGACCTTCTCTTATCCGCATAGGACTTCTGTCGAGACTGAGCAGTTTTGATCCTTTCTCTAATCATATCCACCATGGTGCCGGTGGTTTCGATTTGATTAGGGCCAAGAACATGCCTTTCCCCAATTTCATCCCAATACAGAGGAGTTCTACAAGTCTTTCCATACAGAGCTTTAAACGGGGCCATTTCAATAGTAGACTCTGATAACTGTTATTATAAGCAAACTCCACCAAGGCTAGGTGGTCATCCCAGTTACCACTCATATCTATGACACACGCTCTAAGCATATCTTCCAAAATCTGTATGGTCCTTTCCGATTGGCCATCGGTCTGAGGGTGATGAGCAGTACTCAAATTCAGCTGAGTACCCAGAGCTTTCTGCAGACTATTCCAGAAACGCGACGTAAACCTCGGGTCTCTATCTGACACAATACTAACCGGAACACCATGCAGCCTCACCACATTATCAACATAGAGTCGGGCCAACTTATCCATAGAATAGGTGATCTTCATTGAAATGAAGTGTGCCGATTTGGTTAATCGGTCCACTACCACCCACACCGAGTCATTCCCTTTTCCAGACCGGGGCAAACCAGTGACAAAATCCATAGCAATGTCTTCCCACTTCCGACTAGGTACTGGAAGAGGTTGCAGAAGGCCAGACGAAGGCTGTCGGGCAGCTTTCACAAGTTGACAAGTCCCACACTTAGCAATGAAATCTTCCACATCATTCTTCATGCCAGACCACCAAAAATACCCTTTCATATCATGGTACATCTTCACGCTTCCGGGATGAATAGTAAAGATGGACTGATGAGCATCAGTCAAGATTTCGCTTCTGAGGTCTTCCACAGCGGGAACACAAACTCTTCCTCTAAAAACAAGAGTACCATCAAAGGCTAGGGAGAAATCTTCTACATCTTTAGTCTTTGAAGTGATCAAGTCAATCTTCTTCTTCAATTCTGGATCAGTCGACTGTAGAGCAACAATTCGGTCCCTCAAACTCGGTCGAACTGATACCGCTGCCAAAATAGCACCAGAACTTTCTGACAAAATCTTAAGTCCAAATCTTACAAGGGAGAACAATAAGGGCTTACTGAGACACGTTGGAACCACACTTCCTCAATTACTCTTTCTACTTAAGGCATCAGCAACCACATTAGCTTTTCCTGGATGATACTGAATATCACAGTCATAGTCCTTCACCAGTTCTAGCCATCTTCTCTGTCTCATATTCAACTCCTTCTGAGTAAAGAAATACCTGAGACTCTTGTGGTCAGTGAAAATCGATATCTTTTCACCATAAAGATAGTGACGCCAAATCTTCAGAGCAAAAACCACAGCTACCAATTCCAAGTCATGAGTAGGATAATTATGCTCGTAGTTCTTCAACTACCTAGAAGCATAAGCTACCACCTTCCCATGCTGCATCAAAATGAACCCAAACCAACTTTAGAGGCATCGGTATACACTGTCAAACCTCCAGAGTCATCTGGTATCGTCAACACAGGAGTGTTAGTTAACATTTTCTTGAGTTCTTGGAAACTCTCTTCACAGGCTTCCTTCCACTCAAACTTGACTCCTTTTCTGGTAAGCTTTGTCATAGGTGCTGAGATTCTGGAGAAATTCTCAATGAAGCGCCTATAATAACCCGCCATACCAAGAAAACTTCGAATCTCCGTGACTGACTTAGGTCGGTCCCAATCAGTCACAGCTTGAACCTTTGCAGGATCAACTTTAATTCCGTCAGCAGAAACGATGTGCCCTAGGAACATAACTTTAGGTAACCAAAAGTCACATTTGCTGAACTTGGCAAACAACTTCTTCTCTCTCAAACGCTGCAAAGCAAAACTCAGATGCCCAACATGTTCTTCTTCGCCCTTTGAATAGATCAGAATGTCATCAATAAATACAATGATAAATTTATCTAAGACATCCTGAAATACTCGGTTCATCAGATCCATGAACGCTGCCGGTGCATTAGTAAGACCAAAAGGCATAACTCGGAATTCATAATGCCCATATCTAGTCCTAAATGCAGTCCTGCACACATCACTGAACCTTACTCTTAACTGATGATACCCAGATCTCAGATCGATCTTTGAGAACACAGAGGCACCTTTCAACTGATCAAACAAGTCATCGATCCTAGGGAGAGGATATTTATTTTTAATCGTCAACTTGTTCAATTCCCGATAGTCTATGCACATTCGCATACTACCGTCCTTCTTCACAAACAACACCGGGGCTCCCCACGGCGAAACACTGGGTTGTATAAACCCTTTGCTTGACAAATCATTTAACTGAGTCTGAAGTTCCTTCAACTCAGTCGGAGCCATCCGATACGGAGCTTTCGACACAGGAGCTGCTCCAGGAATTAGATCAATTGAAAACTCTAACTCCCTCTCTGGAGGCAAACCAGACAAATCATCAAGGAAAACATCAGGAAAGTCCCTGACAACTTCGATATCAGACAACTGTTTCACAGCTTCCGAGACATCCACAGAAGAGGAAAGAAGTCCAACATTCCTAGTCCACTGCCTGACTTTCACAGTCGCAGCCACTATCTTCTTGCTCAACTTCTCTTGACTACTTTGATACTCAAACGGACTATCATTCATAGGATGAAACAGTACCTTCCTTTCCGAACAAAGGATAACTGCACCATACTTAAATAACCAATCCATTCCAAATATCACATCGAAATCAGACATGTCCAACTTGATCAAACGGGCTTCAAGGGTTCTACCAGCAATTACCATGGGACAAGATTCAACCACTTCATCTAATCTAACAACAGATCTGGTTGGAGTACTAATTACTAGTCCTCTTTCCAACTTCGCAAGTGTAACAGGAATACGACTCACAAATGAAGATGCTATGAATGAATGCGATGCACAGTATCAAATCAAATAATCGAAAGCAGAGGTAGATGATACTGAAATAATACCTGTCACAACATTGTGATCTGTCTCAGATTCAGAACCAACAACACTGAACACTTTACCAGAGGGAACACTCGAAACAGGCTTCAAAGCTGACACTTGAGAATTCGGCTTCTGAGTGCAGTTGCGAGAATAGTGACCTTGCTTCCCACAGTTAAAGCAGATCAAATCCCTACCACTCACAGGAGCTGCTGAAGAAGGATATCGAGCCTCTGGTTATTAACCACTAGACGAGGGTTAGCATAGATCGGTCCAAGACTCGACTACCCGCAACAGACGCACCGGTGCACCACTAGAACCATAGCTCGAAGCGAGCTGAAAACCGGAACTAGCTCCTCTAGGCTGAAACGAAGGGGCGGTATAAGGAGCGGAGCCTAGAGAATCTCCGGTTACGGTCACCCAAATGATTCCTGTTCGAAACAGAACGCTGGAGCAGATAATTCTCTCTCTCATTATCTTCTACCTTCTTCGCATTCTGTACCATCTCAGCATAATCCACAATAGGATGAATTGCCAGGTAAGTCTTTAGTGACTGCCTCAAACCTTTGAAGAACTTCTTTGCCTTCTCACGGTCACCTTTGAAAGCATCAGGGGCAAAGTAGAACAATTCTTCAAACTTCTTCTGGTATTCCAGAACAATACTAGGTCCTTGTGTGAGTGCCATGAACTCAGCTTCCTTAGCATCTCACACAGACTCAGGAAAGTAATTCTTGCAAAATGCATCCTTGAAAATTTCCCAAGTAAGAACTGGGTGCGAAGCTTCCAAAATAGGTCTAGTAGCATTCCACCACGCATCAGCTTCATGCTGCAGTCTCTGCTCTGCACAAAGAATCTTCTGAGCTTCATTGTAACGGAGGTTGCGAAAAGCTTTCTCCATCTCTCGGATCCACTTGTTAGGGAACAATGCATCCGACGAAATACCAGTAAAAGCAGGGATCTGAAGCTTCAAGAAATGCTCCATCAACCTTGCATGCGGACCAGGGGCAAAACCGTCCACAAAAGCACCAGCTGCAGAAGTACCAGCTCCATTAAGATTAAGAGCTGCCTGGGCATTCTGCTGAGTAGCCGCAAAACCTTGCATTATAGTAGTAAACTGATTCTGCTGCTGATGCATCATATTTCCCAGAATGTTCATCACATCCTGAATAGAGACTACTTGCGGTGCTAGCGGAGGATTTCCACCAGTGGAAGGAATTTCAACTCGGGGAGGCTCAGTTCCAGTGTTTATTGTAGGTATCTCAACACGGTTCTGATTCCCACCACCTTCTTCTTCATCTTGACCATTAACAGCATGATTCCTTAATTGAACCATTCTGTGAAAGAATTCCAAAGATTAGCAACACTCAATGATCAAGTCCGGAAAAGATTTCACAAGTCAAAATAACTCCACAACATGGCCAACATTCACAAACAGACGAAGCAACAATCACAAATTCCAAAAATTAACAAAACAGAGCCAAAATCCAAAATTCTGTGCAACAGTAACTGGACCGGTCACTTAAATCAATCGACCGCCAGTAGCGACCGCCCCAAAATACGCGCGACAGCAATGTTTTAAATACGGTTTTTGGGTCTCATTTCATTTCTACACTTCTCAAAACACATTTTGGGCTCTGGGGATTTCGTGCAAAGGGTTAGGAAAGTATTTTGGAGACTCCGTTGGCTTCGGATCTACTTCCCACGCAACGCATACACGCTACACAGGTAATCATCTCATGAAACCCTTCATTTCTATGGTTTGCATAATAGAACTACAATGTGTAACTATTTTTAGGTTTTCTTTTGTGCAAAAATGTTTCTTTTACATCACATAACATGTCTAGGCATAGATCTACTGTTCACTATGCATTTTTACATTAATAGGTAATTACTAGACATTTCATGGCTTCTCATTTTGCATCTTTTTCACCTAAAAACAGATTTTCTCACTAGATGGCTGCCCGCGGAGGTAGGAGAGTACCCATTCGCGGCCGAGGTCGTGGTCGAGGTAGAGGTGACGCACATGACCCAGTCCATCTAGACTACTTTAGATCACTGGAGGCACAGGAGCTATACTTTGGCCACTTCAGTCATCATACGATCGAGCATGGTCGACCAGTAGTGACTTCAAAGGTAGCACAGTTCCAAATCGAGAGTAGATTTGAGGCTGTGGGTTGGAGAAGTACCTTGTTTTTGAACGAGGATGCCTATCCCAAGCTAGTCAGGTTATTCTACAACAACCTGACCTTCCACAGAGAGATGGATGGAGAGCACAACACTAGGCTAGTGATAGAGAGCCGGGTGAAGACTACAGGCATACGCTTCACCACAGAGGAGCTGGCTCACATCCTAGACGTGCCATACATCCACGGCGACAGGAGATGGTTCGAGCCGGGGGTTGAGTCAGACGATGTCATTCACTGGGAGGAGAGAGCTCTCGTCTTCTCGAGCATTTGCCCACAGGAGTGCAGCGGGGTAGAGTCAGTGACCGAGCTGTATCCCTCATGCAGGATCATCTCCAGGATCATAGCACGGAACTTGCTGCCTAAGCTAGGTCATCAGAGTGAGATTTCACTCATGCAGGCTATGATGACCTTTTCAGTGTACACCCGCTACCAGATAGACTTGGCTTACATAATCCAAAATGCCATGATCTATCGAGTGACACATCCGGGGGGAGCAAACCTTGGATACGGGCGACTTCTGACACGGATCTTTGAGCACTTCAGGGTCGACTTCGAGGGAGAGGAGGCTGTCCCAGTTGGGCATGGCCGTACGATAGGGCATAGATTGGTCGCTCAGATGCCCTTAAAGGGCGGACCAAACTCACCAGAGATGCCAGCCGAGCAGGAGGACATGGATGTAGAGACTGATGATGAGGATCATGCAGACTCGCCACCACCTTCCCAGTTCGAGATAGGAGGCACATCCGGGACTCAGGATACTTCGGAGGTCGCACCACCTTGGGCTAGGGGTCTGTTCACTCGGATGGACCAGTTCGAGCAGGGACAGGTAGAGATGAGGGGCCAGATAGCAGAGTGCCTTGACATACTCCGCCAGATGAGACTAGCTCCACCACCACCACCACAGCAGTAGATAGGTTTAGGTTTTGATTCACTTTGATTCAGTACTGACCTTAGGGTTTAGATATGTTTATTGTAGTTTTTATTCAGCACATGTTCATTCCCTAACATTTTGTAAAGCGTAGAGTACGCTCCAAGTTATGTAAAGCTTTATCTTATTAATGAAACACAGTTATGTTTATTGCACTTGTATTATTGTCTCTTATGCATTTTCTTGATAATTACAATGTGAGAATGTATTTCACTTGACTTATTGTAAGTTATTCAAAAGAAGATCCACTTATTTTCTCAGTTTGTTTCTAACGAAAGATGTTCTATTATTCACTCTAATTCTTTTGAGTCACTTCTAGATCTATGACTCAGATTTCTCATCTAACACTTGTATTAATTATTATTGACTTCATAAAACCAAGGCTCTGATACCACTCTGTCACACCCCACCCGGCGGTCTCGGTTACCTGCCTGACAACCCGTGGGTGCGATCCGTTACAAGATCCAAGGTTTTAGTCTATCAACAATATTTAAGACAAATATAGATAATCAAGAGCAAAGAATATTCAATAACTGAATTAAATGAGTTACATGAGTCCAAAATACTCCAATATCAAGGGAAAGAAATAAAGAATAAAGGATAAACAAAAATGAGGGCAGCGGAATAATTCAAAAGTGTTTAAATCAGTTTCTTTCCAGTTTGCTTTTCTAAGTCAATGAACTTAGACTCAAGTTTAATAAGGTGAGGGGTCCTCCAATTCTTCTCCAGTCTCTGTGCGAACTGCCTGACCACCTTTCGCCTCTGACCATCAACCGGTGCGATAAGCGCACTCCATGCAGCCGCAGGAACTCCCGCACATGCTATTTCCATCTCCCATTGGCGGTGCCACATCTTCTTCAAACGGGATGGTTCCTTCATAGGAAACCAGCCCATCTTTAGATATAAATCCCTCTTCTGTGCAGGCTAAAAACATACAAAGAATAAAGGAATGAGTTCTAAAGAACTCAGTAAGAAACAATCATATATCTCATCCATCATCCAATAATGCCATGATACAATAGTAATATGAATGAATGCAAAATATGAATGATGCTATGATTTCTAACTATGCAAGTCTCTAACAGTTGACATGCTTTAAGAATAAACACCAGCCCTCCTCTGGGTAAGTCTCATCACTCTGATCCGGCAAGGACTGGTTACCTCTGTAGGGATCCCAGGAAAAAGGGAAAGTCCACACCTGGCTCACAAACCATGGTTAGGGGTTAAGTCCACACTCTCTCACCACGACCATTGGTAATGAGTACTGGCGCATGTCGGGGTTTCTAATCCAATGCAAGGTCATAATGGTTACATGTCTACATGAAGTCCAGATACATCCCCTATGGCACCAACCAACTCGGTTCAGTATCCTTCGCAACCTAGGAGTAAGAATCCTCACGGACTGGCTACCTCTGTTGGGCTCTACTCCTTAACCCTATGGTCATCCACATATTATTGGGGCGGATGCTCTCATGATTCCTCACGACACCCGGTCCGGTCCTTGGATATCCATGAGCCCAACCCTAACATATGCAACCCTACCATTTATATGACTAACAGTGGACCACCAAGTCACATCACTGTCATCACGGGTCACTCGGTTTCAATCCCCCTACCAAAAGGGTAGTAGCATGTGGGGTACCTAGCCATGCAATCTAGACTCATCCTAATAATGTCATCAATTAATCATGATAGTGCTGAAGGTATCAGCAGGCATGTGTCCCATTCCACAGCCTTCTGATATCATCAGCCAAGATATCCCAAAAGGAACACCCCAACTATCATAACCATATACCAATTACCATAATCATATAACATTCACAATTCATCAGGTAATTATGAAATCAAGGCAAACAGCAGTAGTATATTAGAATTAAATACAACTACAGCAGCATATAACAATAGAAATTAAGACTAACAACTATCAGATTAACATGTTCAAGTATATGTAGATAGATAAGATAGACTGTCTTTACTTGCATATAATTGGATTGTCCGTAAAATGGAATCTAGTAACTATTAGTAGACTTTTCTTTTAAACAGTAAACACCTAAACACAGGGTTATTAGAATATATAAGTCACATGAATCAATTTGAATCAGAACCAAAATCCAATTGGTCACTGTTTACCAGCCGGTCGCTTGTGCCGATCGCTTAGGTTAAGCGACCGCCACTAGTGACCGCCCCAAAAACAGTGAGTTTCAATCCAAAACTCAGGCTTCTGATTACTCAATTTCAATCCGGATTTCGTGTAATCTTGACCTAAGTCTCGAATTAAACACTCCCTAATCCAAAAGGGTGAGAGAAAATTAACCATTACCATCAATAGATTACCCATAACCCTCCCCTTGATTGGATTAACCATCTCACGGAAACAGGGTTCCGTTTACGGTTATTCCATCTCAAGTAGATTAAAAAGAGAGTTAAAATATCCAAGGGGGTAGTCACAAAGACGAGGGAAAAAGGTAATACTAATTTAACGGACAAGGAGAGTAAAGAACGAAGGATTAATTCAATACCTCACGCCAGAGAGTCAGAGAAAGAAAGAACTGATTTTCCAAGTCACTGTCAGTACTCCAGAGACTCTTTCGGATCTTCCCCGCAGCCGTCTAACCTCCCAAATAAGCAACCATGAATAAAGTATTCGTTAATTAGATGGAGGTTGCCTTTTATAGAAGTCAGGGGGCAAAATAGGGCAAAATCCCCGAAAACAGACCGGGCGGTCGGTCGCTTAGGTTGAGCGACCACCACTAGTAACCGCCCCCATGTAATTTGCCATACAAGAGTGCTTTTACTAGGGGCTTGATACCCAAGGCCAACCTAGCCCTAAATAAGAGATGGGGGAGACCTTACCTTCATTTCGGACATCTCTGAACAACACCTGACTTCCAGAATTCCCAGCTCCAGCCAAGGCAGGCTCTTCAGAAAAAGGATCCAGATCCATGGGTCCTGGGTATGGATCATGGGCTTCAATCCGGATACTCCACAAGTTCACCCGACTAGACCTTCGGGTTCTCGGACCTGGAATACGGTTCTCGGGTTAGAAATATGGGGGGTGTTACACTATCAATAGTATAAAATCCTCAACAAATTTGGAAATTTTCTTTCAGTTTTGTCTTTAAATTGTTTAGATACACACAATAGTTTGTGATTCAGACATTTTGAATTTTCCTCCATTGAATAAAGTTCATGAATTTTCTACATATAGAATACTTAGCTAAGATGATCGGGAATAAAAGCCCTAAGCAACTTAGGCACAAAAAGCCCTAAGCAACTTAGGCACAAAAAGCCCTAAGTCACTTAGGCACCAAAGCCCTAAGTCACTTAAGCACCAAAACCCTAAGCAACTTAGGCACATAAAGCCCTAAGTCACTTAGGCACCAAAGCCCTAAGTAACTTAGGCACAAAAGACCTAAGTCACTTAGGCCACCGACCTACTAAGGTTGGGAAGCAAAGCCCTAAGCAACTTAGGCACAAAAAGCCCTATGTCATTTAGGCACCAAAGCCCTAAGTTACTTAGGCACAAAAGACCTAAGCCACTTAGGCCACCGGCCTACTAAGGTCGGGAAGAAAAGCCCTAAGCAACTTAGGCACAAAAAGCCTTAAGTCACTTAGGCACCAAAGCCCTAAGTTACTTATGCACAAAAGACCTAAGCCACTTAGGCCACCGACCTACTAAGGGCGGGAAGAAATCCCTAAGCAACTTAGGCACAAAAAGCCCTAAGTCACTTAGGCACCAAAGCCCTAAGTCACTTAGGCACCAAAGCCCTAAGTCACTTAGGCACCAAAGCCCTAAGCAACTTAGGCACAAAAAGCCCTAAGTCACTTAGGCACCAAAGCCCTAAGTAACTTAGGCACAAAAGACCTAAGTCACTTAGGCCACCGACCTACTAAGGCCGGGAAGCAAAGCCCTAAGTCACTTAGGCACCAAAGCCCTAAGTCACTTAGGCACCAAAGCCCTAAGCAACTTAGGCACAAAAAGCCCTAAGTCACTTAGGCACCAAAGCCCTAAGTAACTTAGGCACAAAAGACCTAAGTCACTTAGGCCACCGACCTACTAAGGCCGGGAAGCAAAGCCCTAAGCAACTTAGGCACAAAAAGCCCTAAGTCACTTAGGCACCAAAGCCCTAAGTAACTTAGGCACAAAAGACCTAAGTCACTTAGGCACCAAAGCCCTAAGTAACTTAGGCACAAAAGACCTAAGTCACTTAGGCTACCGACCTACTGAGGTCGGGAAGAAAAGCCCTAAGTAACTTAGGCACGAAAAGCCCTAAGTCACTTAGGCACAAAAGAGATTCAACTCTTTATCAAATATACAAACAATTAAGTTGTTATGCTCGAAAAAACAAAGGCAGTGATCAAATTGAGAAATCTCAGATAAAGTGTTTCATTTCGAACAGACAGAGATTACAAATAAAGTAAAGGCCAAAAAGGCCATACATACAAAAGAAAAAAGATAGAACAAAGCTCTAAAGCTTCTCTTTTATCTTCTGAGTTGATTTGCCTTTTGAGGAAGAGGTGCCCGAACTACCAGCCTCTGGCAATGGATCCCAATTATCCAAAAAATCAACGACGTCAACTTCTTGAGGATTGGGAAACCTTGGTCGGTCAGCGCACCAGGCAGGTCGGAGAATTTTAAGATCATCATAGATTCCAGGATCAATTAGGTTATGGAATTTCTCTAAATCCAAATCCTTGAAAGCTGCAATAAGACCCTGGTAAGTATGACGCCGAGCATATATATCCAGGCACAGCCATCTTGGTCATAAATTTCCTACAACCAAATGTTTTGACCCACCTCTTTATCACCTCAGCACGAAGCTTGTGGGGGATATCCTCGAAAACACAAGGAGCTTTCTCCTCAACGACCTTCATCAACTTAGCAACTTGGTGGTCGGAGCTTTCTAATTTAGCTCGGAGACTGGATATCTCAGCTTCCTTATCGACCAAGGAGCCTTGTGTTTCCTCCAAGGATGTTTGAAGAGCGGTCTTCTCAAGCTCCACAGCTTCATTCCTCCCCTTCAACGTAGCTACTTCACTGAGAAGCTCAGCTTCCCGAGCAATCAAAGAACTGTTGTTGGACTTCAGGGTTGCCAACTCATCTTCCAACTTCTTATTACATTGATTGGCTTCCCGAAGAGCAAAGAAATCTTGCCGAGCAGAGTCTTTGACCCAGGGATTGGACCAAAGCACAAGCCATTCTGCATACAAAGAGACAATAAGTTTACAAGCAAAATAAAGAAAAGTAACTTCTAATACAAGAAGGAAAATATCTATACCTCACAGTAATACTGTGTGCTTGCAGACGACCAAAACTTTGAAGATATTCAAAGTCGGAGGGAAGAATGACTCCACCCAGCCATTCATTGGCAACACTGGTCATGGAGGGAGACTCACCCCTGAAAACCGAAGAGTTCCCATCCAGTGACCAGTTTGGTCGGAGAATATTGGTGGAGCCCGAAGAGCCTGAAGCCCTGAACTCAGCAGTAAGCTCTTGACCAAAAACATCCTCACCTAAGGAAGGATGAGGATCATTCTTCGAGCTCTTCTTACTGGCTACCTTTTTGGTTGGTCGGGGAGGAAAGTCAGAAGGGGTATCTTTCTGAACATGGGAAGATGACTTTTCTTTGACAGCAACCTTCTTGTCCTTAGAGGGAGACACCCGATCAACTGGTATCTTACTTGGTTTGGTCGGATGTTGTGCCTCCACCTCTAGCATGGCACTAGCAACATCAGCAAGATCATCCTCACCGAGCAACACTGCATCATTTCTCGAGTAAGCTAACTTGGCAAAATAAGGATGAACCAAAGCAAAAAAGTAAAAACATACATCTTACCAGTCAAAAAACCCCAATGATGAAGAATAGTGGGATATTCTGGACAAAATCCATTTACAGCAAGCAAGTTCCGATCTTCAGTAGGAATCATCCGAATACGATCCCTTGCTTCCTGCTCGGATAATGAAAGGGGAGGAGGAGTATTTGAACCTTCCCTAGGACTTGTTGGCCAGAAGGTCGGAAAATCAGAAGGGGAAGAAGGGCAAACAAAGAAGTATCTGGACCTCCAACCATTAGTATTTGAGGGAAGAGTTCCTTTTCCAACAAAGTTACCCTCCCATCCAGACTGCGCAGGCAGTTCGTTTGGAAAGATAGAACCAATGATCCTGCTCCTGTTTCTTATACATAAAAAACAGAAGAAACAAATTTAAGGTCGGAGTCACACCGACCTCTTTTTGTTTACAGAAGCCCCAGAAACAGATGATGTTGCGCCAACTATTTGGCGCTAACATCCCTGGGCACATCCCGAACTGGTTGAGGGTTTCAACAAAGACTGGGTGCACAGGAAGCCTAAAGCCACTAATAAAGGCATCCTCATACACAGCGAACTCACCCTGAGGGGGTAAGTGAGCACGCTCATAAGACCCTGGAGCCCTGATCACAAAACTATCAGGAATAGCATACCCAGCTCAAATGAGCTCTAGGTCGCTCTCAGTGAGCTTGGAAGGGAAGAAGCCGGGACCAGAACTGCTAGGATCAAAGTCTACATGTTTGGAAGTTGTAGGTCGAGTTCTCTCAAAAGCAAGATCGGATGGAGAAAGACTGTCTAACCATCTTGTCCTATTGGTACTAAACCGAGCTCGAATACTTAAAGACCTAATCTCATCGTCACTAAGAAAGTTCGGACGAGTACCAGGAGATAAGCTTGGATCAACTGAGGAGCCACTCCCAGTATCACTGTACCCTAAGGAAGAAGCCTCGCCATCCCCAGGACGAACAGGCTCAGTCTCAGAAGACGAAGGGCCAGAAGAAGTCATAGAAGGTCTAAAAGCTCTCCTTTTAACACCCATCAATAAGAGAAAGCTACGGTTATAGTGGCTTAAAGGGAAGAAATGAAAAACAGAGTTCAAAGAAAAGAAAAAAGAAAAATACTCTCAGAATATAACACCAAGCAGAAAATAAAGTTGATAAAAATCACCAGAGGAGAAAAACGAACTTACTTGCAACAATAAGCAGGGTCGGAGTTCCTTGGAAGGTCGAAAAGAAGTCTGAAAAAGCCTCTGCAACCGTCGTCTTCTCCATAACAAAAATACGAAATCCAAAGGAAAGTAAAGTGAAAGAGGAACAGTGGGTTATTAAACCATTTTTGAGATCCTAATCTAAGGGCCCAGATTGAAACCTTTGAACTTCAACAAATGATTTCAATCTAACCGTCCCTTAAGGAAGTCTCATCTGGGCTGTTAATCATGAATCTTTCACTCATGAACTTCCAAGATTCTAATCCAGAGGAGGAAGAATTGAAGCAAAGAAGACGATTAAAATTCGTGCATTATCGAAATCCGAAAAGTCATCATGACAGGCCACGTGTCCAAAAAGTTGCCCATGAAAGAACGTGCGCCGTCGTTTCACATTTTTCGGCACAGCACCTTGTCAGATGACGTCAGCCATAAAACCACCAACATCAGACTGTGAATGCACATAAGTAACACAGGTCGGAAGTGTGGATGTGTTCGGCCACCAAATCTCTAAAGCCTGAGCAAGATAAAGCTCGGACTCTAGAGACTCGGGGGCTTATGATAAGGAAAGAATAAATAAACCTGAACCAGTTCGGGTTAAGCCCAGTTCGACCAGATCAACTAAACTAGTTTGGTTTGAGCTTAGTCCAACCAGCTCGGACCAAGTTAGACCGACCAAGTCAAGGTCGGTTGAGTAAATAGAAAGGCTGAATAACAAGGTAAATCTGAATAAGATTCTAGTCAAAGAAACGATATTCAGCCAGGACTCTACTACTTATGTTCGAGTAGGACTCAAGGATTAAGAGTCGTAGTACCACCGACTTAATAAGGTTTGAGTTCCATCCAAACTCATACGCAGAAAGTCTATAAAAAGGTAAATGAGCACAAGAGAAATGTACGCTGAATAGAATTATTACTATTCGTATTATTATTGTTCATTACTTTCTTGCCTTCCTTAGTCGGATTTCTAACTAGATCATCGGAGGTGAAAACTCGACCTCCACGGTCGAGCTCATCTTTGCAGGTTCAATCGGCTGAAGGGACGAACAGGATTATGCAGCAACAATATAATTTGAGTTTTCATTGGCGGCAAGGTCTCAGTATTGGGAATCGAAATTTGGATGGAGATTTTAATCTAGATCGTTTGTTGCAAAAGTGATTTTCAATAATTAATCTTGATATTGTTTTCATCTCAACCGTACACTGCAGATGAAAACGCGATGCACTAAGCAAGAGAGCACTAAAGCAAGACTAGCTGGTTTCCACCCAGCCTCCTTGTTTGACTGCTGGGTGTGGACGTGGATTCAACTCATCTACTGTAGTACCTAATCTCATATCTCAAACGGATTTCTCCTTTACAAAGAGAAGCAAGAACGGATCGAACTTCCAGTCTCTGCTTCAATCAACATTTCTCTACATCTGTTGGCAAAATCTCATCTCCATGGAGCCACTATCAGAAAAAGGAAAAAGTCTCATCTCCATGGAACCACTACCCCAACAACGAAACCGATGCCACATCAAGTTGCTGGATCTTCTTCGAGTTATGATGTCGTTGGATCTTCTTCCAGTTATGATATTGCTGGATCTTCTTCCGATTATGATGTGTTTATCAACTTCAGAGGTGAAGACACCCGTAAAACATTTGTTGGTCATCTTTATGAAGCTCTAAAAGATCGTGGAATCCATGTTTTCATAGATAGCGAAGGTATGTGGAAAGGAGAAGACATTGGGCCACACTTATCCAAGCAATAGAAGGCTCCAAACTCACCATTGCTATCCTCGGTGAACGATATGCGAGAAAGCAAATGGTGCTTGCGGGAGCTTGCTCAAACGATGAAATGTCATCAAACCAACGGTCGGATCATTTTACCCATTTTCTTCAATGTTACCGCATCGAGATGTTAAGAATCGAGTGGAAGTTTTGAGATTTCCCCTCGAGAGACATGACAAAGAGGCTGTTAAAACTCTTACGAGAATGGAGGGAAGCTTTGCGGGCAGTTGGTGATAAGAATGGATGGATTTTTGATAAAGGGTGAGCCTCATTGATATAATTCATGTCCAATAGTGTACAGATTTCTGAATTTTGTTGACTTCCTTTTTTCTTTTGTTCACTAAAAAAATCTGATCGCTTGCGGGGATCAATCTAGGTTAGTCGGTGAAGTTGTTGAAGAAGTTTGGAACCGATTGCACATGCAATCATCCTTGACTGGCGCTAGATATCCTATTGGAGTGGAATCACGTCTACAATCTGTATTATCTTTGCTACCGAAACCGGCTCCAACGGTGTTCAATTCTTAACCATATGCGGCATGGGGGGTATCGGGAAGACAACTCTTGCGTAGGCTGTGTACAATCGTATATTCAAAAACTTTAGCAAGAGTTGTTTTCTTGAAAATGTAAGAGAGCAAACATCTAGCAATGATTTGATAAGTTTGCAAGAGAAACTCCTTTCCACTATCTTTGGTAAAAAAAGCCAAAACAGCATAGGCAGCTCTAGAGAAGGATCAACATTGATAAAAGCTAGACTTCAAAAAGTAGATGTGCTTCTCATTCTTGATGACGTAGATGATCATACCCAATTAGATGCATTGGCTGGTGGTCTCGATTGGTTCGGTCCTGGCGAAGACGTAATCGTAACAACCAGAGATCGAAACATATTGAATAGAGTGCCCGGGAATAATAGAAAAATATATGAGCCTCAAGAATTGAATGAAGTACAAAGTCTTCAACTCTTCAGCTCGTATGCTTTTCCAACAAAGACAATTCCCGAGGATTTTAAGCAGCTTTCAATCGATATAGTACGTACTACGGGGGTTTGCCCTTGGCTTTGGAGGTTTTGGGTTCGACTTATCTTTAACAGACGATATAGAAGTATGGGAAAGCATGCAACGAAGGTTGAAACTAATCCCTCATGATGACATCTATAGAAAGTTGGTGATAAGCTACGATAAACTAGATGACATTGAGAAATCAATGTTTCTTGATGCAGCATGCTTTTTCAAGGGATGGAAGGAAGAAGATGTACTTTCAATATGGGAGGCTTGCGGCTTTGAACCAAAATACCACATGGAAATTCTCAAAAGAAAATCACTCTTAAAGATTGGCAAGCGGAATGGGTTAGTGATTCATGACCAAATTCGAGATATGGGCAGGAAGATTACACACGATGGAAGCCCTAAAGAACCCAATAAATTTAGCAGATTATGGTCTTTTGAAGACTACATGAATGTAGTAGATGGTGGTAAGGTAAAAGTAAAATTACAAGAATTTTCTTTTCTTTCTTTTTATTTTTCCTCTCGCTTTTGTACTACATACGTACTTGAAATAATTAAAGTGCACACACTAGTAGAGAAGCATACACAGATATCATGGAGCACTACACGACAAAAGTCTAAAACGTTTTATCTTTTTCATTTTTAATTATTTGTTGATTAATTTTGATGCAGGGGAGTGAAATGGTTGAAGGTATTATATTTAACTCATATTCGTTAAGTAAAATATATGTTAAAGGCTTGAAGATGATGCCCAAATTAAGATTATTACAACTTAGGGGGCAAACCTCAAAGAGTGACTTTCAGTGTCTTCCTTCTACGTTGAGATGGCTGAGTTGGATTAATTGTCCCTCACAAAAGCTACCGGCTGATTTTTATCATGATCAACTAATTATGCTAGAGTTATGTGATGGTCATTTTAGACATACTTGGCAAGCTAATAAAAGAGGAGGATGCTGCAACTTGATTGAGTTCGATTATGAAAATAAGGTACGTTTCTTATTTTGCTTCCTTTTCTTTTGTCATTTACACAAACAAATAAACATTAATTCCACATTACTATTTGGCAATCCACTGACATTTTTTTTTTGTAATAATGTTTTGCAGCAATTTCGAAAACTAAAAATTCTTCGAATCAGGGGTTGTGACCAGTTGATCAAGTCTCCTAATTTCTCTTGCAAGTTTCCTCTCTTAGAGAGGTTGTATATTACTCATTGTAGATCTTTGGTTGATCTACATGAATCCATTGGACAGCTTCAACAGCTGGTTTACTTGAACTTAGAAAACTGTCGAAGTCTTGAGAAACTCCCAAACAGCATGTGTAGGTTGAGTTCTCTCCAAGAGCTTATCCTCAGTGGTTGTGAAAAATTGGTTATGTCTCCAATCTTCTCTGAATGCTTTTGCTTAAAGAAGTTATACTTTGATGGTTGCGTGTCTTTGGTTGATCTACATGAATCCGTTGGACAACTTCCACAATTGGTTTACTTGAACTTGGAAAACTGTCAAAGTCTTGAGAAACTCCCAAGCAGCATGTGTAGGTTGAGTTCTCTCCAAGAGCTTATCCTCAGTGATTGTGAAGAATTGCTTGAGCCTCCAATCTTCTCTGAATGCTTTTGCTTAAAGAAGTTATACTTTGATGGCTGTGTGTCTTTGACTTATTTAAGTGAATCCATTGGACAGCTTCAACAGCTGGTTTACTTGAACTTAGAAAAATGTCAAAGTCTTGAGAAACTCCCAAGCAGCATGTGTAGGTTGAGTTCTCTCCAAGAGCTTATCTTCAGTGATTGTGAAGAATTGCTTGAGTCTCCAATCTTCTATGAATGCTTTTGCTTAAAGAAATTATACTTTGATGGCTGCGAGACTTTGACTTATTTACATGAATCCATTGGACAGCTTCAACAGCTGGTTTACTTGAACTTAGAAAAATGTCGAAGTCTTGAGAAACTCCCAAGCAGCATGTGTAGGTTGAGTTCTCTCCAAGAGCTTATCTTCAGTGGTTGTGAAAAATTGGTTGCGTCTCCAATCTTCTCTGAATGCTTTTTCTTAAAGAAGTTATACTTTGATGGCTGCGTGTCTTTGACTTATTTACATGAATCCATTGGACAGCTTCAACAGCTGGTTTACTTGAACTTAAAAAACTGTCGAAGTCTTGAGAAACTCCCAAGCAACATGTGTAGGTTGAGTTCTCTCCAAGAGCTTATCCTCAGTGGTTGTGAAAAATTGGTTGAGTCTCCAATCTTCTCTGAATGTTTTTGCTTAAAGAAATTATACTTTGATGGCTGCATGTCTTTGACTTATTTACATGAATCCCTTGGACAACTTCAACAGCTGGTTTACTTGAACTTAAAAAACTGTCGAAGTCTTCAGAAACTCCCAAGCAGCATGTGTAGGTTGAGTTCTCTTCAAGAGCTTATCCTCAGTGGTAGTGAAGAATTTGTTGCGTCTCCAATCTTCTATGAATGCTTTTGCTTAAAGAAATTATACTTTGATGGCTGCGAGACTTTGACGTATTTACATGAATCCATTGGACAGCTTCAACAGCTGGTTTACTTGAACTTAGAAAAATGTCGAAGTCTTGAGAAACTCCCAAGCAGCATGTGTAGGTTGAGTTCTCTCCAAGAGCTTATCTTCAGTGGTTGTGAAGAATTGCTTGAGTCTCCAATCTTCTCTGGATGGTTTTGCTTAAAGAAGTTATACTTTGATGACTGCGTGTCTTTGACTTATTTACATGAATCCATTGGACAGCTTCAACAACTGGTTTACTTGAACTTAGAAAAATGTCGAAGTCTTGAGAAACTCCCAAGCAGCATGTGTAGGTTGAGTTCTCTCCAAGAGCTTATCCTCAGTGGTTGTGAAAAATTGGTTGAGTCTCCAATCTTCTCTGGATGGTTTTGCTTAAAGAAGTTATACTTTGATGACTGTATGTCTTTGACTTATTTACATGAATCCATTGGACAGCTCCAACAGCTCGTTTACTTGGACTTGAAAAATTGTACAAGTCTTGAGAAGCTACCAAAAAATATAGGTCAGTTGGGTTCCCTCCAATCGCTCGTTCTCACAGGTTGTGTTTCACTCAATGAGTTGCCCGACTCCATTGAAGAGTTAAAGAAGCTGGAGGAATTGAAAATAGAGGATCTTTTACTCCTCCGTAAAACAGTCTCTCTAGAGAGTATGACGTCCTTGCGTACACTTGTTGTTCGAGATCGTGTATGTTTCAGGGTTTTGGAGTACCCTGGTGCATTCGAATTTCATACTAATTTTCCATATTGGCCGGTACCCATTCCAAAAGTGAAATGGATGAAAATGTTGTGCTGCAAGGAGTTAAGAGTACATGCGACGCTGTTTAGAGGTTTTGTAGTGGCAAGTTACAGGGAAATTGGTGAATTGACTGAAGCGGATCATGGCTGCGTCCTGACATATCGTGCTTGGTATGAGCATACCCAGGTGAGTGAGTGATTGATGAGAGGAGTTAATTTCTTTTGTTCTATTCGTTTGACTGACTATTGTATTTGTATTGTATATATGGATGGATGGTTTCTTATTTTACAGTTGGATTACGGATTTGGTTGGGAACAAATTTGGGTGTGTTTGCGAAAGACGAATTGTGGTTACTTGATTCCTAGTGATGTTCTTGATGGGATCTATAGCGGCAGCAGGTTAATTTTGCATGTTTCTTTTAGACCTGAAGACGACCACCTTCTTAATGAATTCGTTCTGAAAATTGAATCTTGTATCCATGATCATCATGGCGCGAGCAGCCTTGAGGAGGAAACGAAAATCTACCACGAAACATGGCTGAAAATCTGGTTTCCCATTCCGTCGAGGATGAATGGAGATATGGTCTACATTCACGAATTCGACGGGATTGATTGGTTTGGATTGCAGCTGGAAGGTGGAGATGCTATTGAGATCTCACGTATGAGCCTACACTTCAGAAATACTGTTCTTTCTGTGCAGCCACAAGTGAATCTCTTCCTAGTTAAAGAGAATGTTGATGACTTGGATACGTTTTATAGTCAATTCCGTGCAGGCCCTTGTGCACAGGGATTTGCTGTGGTTCGAAGATATTAAAAAATTTCTCACTCTCCAGAACAATATGATCGATCCATCCATCCATCCATGACTAGGCATCATCCATCCATAGAGGTGCTGTCCCCCATCCCTTTACTGTTGTTGCTATCGCCCGCTTTGTTTGATGAATAGATATTTAGTAGAAATCAGCCAGAGTCTACTTCTTTCTCACATTTACAGTAAAAAGTGAATCTAAAAAATTATCTGTAGAAAATGTAATATTAGATATACTATCATTCGTATTTAAACTTTATTTCAATTTTAGCATTCTCTTGGCCGGTACCAATTTCTCTTGAATCATAATCAAACCAGTCACAAGGACTCAAGATGGAGGGGGTTGGGAGAGGGACCCGAGCACCCTCATCACCACAAGCTATGATTATGATGCTCTCATTGGTGATTATGTAGGCAGTGCCTGCCATCTCTACTTGTATGTGATATGTTTGATATGTGGTTTCTGATTCATTGATGAACTAATTTTTTTATTTTTTTTGAAGGGAGGAGGGCGGGGGTGGGAATTGGGAGTCTGGACCCTCAACCCATTAGTATGGAGGTCTGGGTTCCCCTCATACCTCTCTATTATATATTATATAGGAGATATGTCCACCTCTAAGTTTTGACTATATTAATTAGATGAAGGACCCCTAATAGGCTCCTTCTAGTGTGTGCTGAAATGTTAGAAAGAAAAACAAATCTCTAACCCTGATTGGTAAAGAATCTAGATTTCAATGTTGTTATGGTCAAAATGTGAACGAGGTTGCATTTATGTTCTACTTGGTAATTGTCTACTAATTAAGTACATATTTCATGTCTCTCCATGTATTTCTAGTTTTTTTCGTTGTAATGTCATTTGTTTAAAACAAGAATTTGCATCAAGAAATCTTATATTGGCAAGCCCTGCCTTCTCCCTCACACTCCTAATATTCTAAAAGAATATCATCATAAAAATAGAAAAATCTCTTCCCTATAAAAAAAACTTTATAATCTAAGTTTGATTGTTTATTTTATTATTTTCTCTTTCCAATAAGAGTCGATCAATTTTATTTCTTAAAAAAACTATTTTCTTTTGCCTACTTTTTTGAGATCTCTCTTTCTTCATCTACATCCATACACACAGGGCAAGGCTATGACTCTCTACGTTAAAAAGTATCTCTACATGTTAAAAGAGATGGACAAGAAAGAGATAAAGGATATTAAGTTTTTTATTTTTTTATTTTTTATAAATTCCTTGGTGAAAATTTTGTTTATTCTCACATCATTTGTGTAGGATGTTATCCGTCTACTGAGGCACATATGGTTCATGGAAAAGATGCTAATCTGAAAGGATGTAGGTGCTGTACTGTCTTCTCCTATGTGGTTTTTCATTTTCTTTGGTTTTGTGCTAATCAATGGTAACATGTTGATCAATAAAAATGACCTTTCTGATTAATTAATTTTCCTAATTGATGATATATTAATTTCTACTTTCAGGAGTTCACTTGCAGTTTTGAATGCCACTGAAATTCTTTCAGCAACAAATCTCCTCTTTGTTTTGTTAAAGTATGGTTGTTGCAGTTGTTGCTGGATTACTAATTCTTTGTCGATGCATGGTCTCTTCTATTTATGGTGGCTAGAGAGATGCAGGTTGATGGTTGTTGATCAATCTCTTTCTTTACTGCCCATTGCTAAACATTCATCTTGAAGTTTTTTGCGTGCGTTTAATTGATTTAAGTATCCGGTGTGTACTTTTCTCTTCCACAGGTTCATGCTGGGACCAACTCAGTCTGATCCAACATGCGTGTCACAAGCTACGAATATGATGCACCAATTGATGGCCATGGTGTTATGATCCCTTGTTTTACTGCTACTTATGATCATCTCTTTTGCATGGACAACTCAACTCAAAAGTATCTCGGGCCTTCATCCAACGGTGGAGGTGTTTGCAGGATTTCTAGGGATTATTGAATGGAAGACTCACTGTTATAGAGAGGCAAACCCGACCACAGACTTTTTAGCTAATTTGGCAGCAAAGGAGCAACTCACATTCCAGGTGCAGCTATGGCTTTCTAATGTAGCTAGAGAAATTATGATTAGATGTTAAGGGAACGAAGGCATCTATACAGATTTGGGTGATGTAATGGGGCTGCCAATAGGCTGGGTAGAGGGTCCTTCATAACAAGGTTGCCGCGATGTTTATATCCATTTATTTACCTTTTCGTTTTGCCTGGGGTTTTGGTTTTACTTGTTTCGTCAGAATTTGGAGGCTATTAGTGGGTTGCTATTTATTTATAAGCCATGTTTGGCTTTGGGTTTCCATTATCTTGAGTGTAGTAACTCTACAGAACCTTTTGAGTATCCTTTTGATTTAATGTTGGGAACCTTCTGATACGGAAGATTTCTACCCGACCGGGTCTTACCCGGGTGGGGCTCCGCATGATAGTTACTCAGGACAGATAACGATCATCTATGACCAAAAGCGTAACACACGCCACATATATAGCAATCATCCTTGATATAGAAAATCAACTCAGTAGCTGATTGAATGTGACCAACGACAAAAGAAGCATGATCCTAGGAGAAACAACAGCCCTTGTCGGGCTAACTTACCAAATACATAAAAAGTAACACTTACAATATAAAAGCATAGACAAACTGTGAGAGTTTCCCCGGTTACTAGTCGGGCTAAAACGGGTGTCGTCCCTGCTGGCATTCCTCTGTCCAAGTGATTGCTCCCGAACTGGATGTAGTTTTCATTGCTTTGAAAAAAGAATTGCACTTTTCCTCGGCTCGAGAAATAAACTGGTTCAATGCGGCTACCCTCCCTGTCAAGCATTGGATTTCCATTATCGTGACAGGCGGTGCCATCTCGATCAGTGCCTGGGTCTTTTTCGGGTTGGCTTCTATTCCCCTTTGGGAAACCATGAACCCAAGGAACTTTCCCGATGAAACCATAAGCCCCCTATTCGGATCGTTGTTCGCAACGTTCGGGATAGCGAGGAAGAACTGGTTATTCATAATTGAAGTAGTAGTCGGGTGTAATACCAAGTGTGCATGTTGTCAAGAGTGGAAGATTGGGCTAGGCTATACCTTGACATGCGCCAATACTTAGACCAAATGGTGATGTGAGAGAGCGATGATCGAAACCCCAACCATGGATTTGTCCAAGAGGGATGTAGGACCCAATTCCCCCCGGTAATGAGTGACTGAGACTACCTAAAGAAGTATTGTGAAATCCAGCCCAAAAACTAAATTAGACATCCTATTTGTTTTGGATGAAGAAGGACTTGTTTGATGTTTGATGTTTGACCTTGAAGTTGGACCTTGAGTATGGTGTTGATATATTTAGAAGGTCCTAAGAAGTCAAGTCGGACCTCTCCCTTAGTGTATATTCGAAAACCCATAGAAAATTGATGATGGAATTTCCTACTTGAAGAGCTTGGTTGATTTAGAAAAGAGAATGCACCTTGATGAAGAGAAGATTGGTTGATGACCTTAGAGCATGGTTAGATATGATTTAAAGCCATTTTCCTATGCTAGGTAAGTTATAGTTGTTGTGTAGAAAGTTTCGTTTGATTCCGATAAGAGAAAGGCCCTCAAATCCTTGTTTTAGGCTATGCTGTCAGCCTGGGTCGACGGCTGGGTCGATTGGGCCATGCTACCCACCCACTCGACCCAAGCAAACAGAATTCGAGCAGAATCTTCTGTTTAGGTCTTTATTGCTATATATATACCTCATAACTTCGTGTTTTTAGTATCCCTAGCCTCCAAAACACCTAGAGAACAAATGAAACTCATCTCCAAGCCTCCTTTGGTGTAGAAGAAGATCTACATTCAACTCTTAAGCTTTCTCTCTCTTGTTCTTCAATCAAAGGTTAGTATTCAATCTATTATGCTATTGATTCATTCTTACTAGGATCATTCTCTTCTCTGATCTGAGATTATGAGGAAGATATTGCATCTCTGCAATCATAGCTTCTACAATCTCTTCTCATTCTATATGCTATGATTTCATATTCATTCTCTACATGATTTTCATGATTTCTTCTTAAACTATGATCATGTTCTTATTTTGATTTCTTCTAGCATATTAGATGGATCTCTATGATCATTCTTACTCTTGATTTACTGTATTCATGTACTAGAATGAGATCTCATCATCTCTAGTTCATCTCTTTCATTCATAGCTTGTTTTCAATGAAAACCATGTTGTTTTCCAAATTAGAAAGTCTTGTTTTCCAAAATAGAAACTATGATTCTAAATTAGTAAGTAATGGTTTTAATGGTGGTTTGATGTCTAAATTATGCTTTTTAGTCTTAGACTACTGTGTTAGACATTCTCTCCAAGTTTCGTCGCATTCCGGTTTGTGTAGCATAGGTTTCACAAGATTCTCTTTTTATTTTCGGATTTGCTCTTGGGCAGATTGCCTGGGTTGATTGGAGCACTCAACCCAGCCAATCAACCCACAGTGAAAGCAACTCTGTTTTTAATCCGTTTCGACTCCAATCTTTTGGAATCACTTCTTATGACCTATACATGTTTTGTCAAGCTTGTTTAGGTGATTTTGGATCTGTTCTCTGATCTCTTATTTGAAGACTATAAGTTCGGATTACGAGGTGAGTATTCCAACTCACAATATGCCTATTTACATGTCTTTATGTATTATGACATGAATGCATGATTTAGCTACTGTTATGTTAGTTTCCATTATGATATGAATGCTGTAAGTACAATAGGATCTTATTTCCTTATTTACTTTATGTACTTGATCATGAATGAATACTTATTCATGTATGTTTCTTATTCATTTAATCTTGTCTTATTATACTCTTCTATTTGATGAGATATCTGTTGTGGATGATATGACTGAATTATGATTGTGATTGTTTAGGTATGATTTGGGATTGGGGAATGTCCTTTTGACATTTCTGTCCATGGACATCATTGGGGATAGTATGGGATATTTCCAATGTTGCCCTTTGACACTTTCCCGGATTATTGGTTGTCATACCTAGGACATGTCTAGCAGTGTTTGGCTAGGATATTCCCTATTATATCAGACCCGATTCGGAAGGGTATTGAGCCAAACAACCCGTGATAGCAATGGGGATTCATGGGCGCTCAAGACCGGTAACCAACCCGTGAGGGGACATGAATCACATTGTGGGGGCCATTTATGGGTAGGGTTGCATATGGATAGACTTGGGCTCATGGGCGTTCAAGACCGGTAACCAACCTGTGAGACGACATGAGAGCTTCCCGTTTACTATATGTGGATGACCTATAGTGTCACATCCTCTCAGCCGGTACCCTAATTGGCATACCCGAGAGTGTGATCCACAACCCTAAAGATCAAGTTTAGGAACGATTATATCCATTTCGCACAATAACATAATCAAAAGCAAGAACAAATCATAATGTTCAAGTAATTTATAATAAAAGTCAAGAAAGGATCCCAGAAGGATCACTATAGAATATCAGAGTGCGGAATAACAAGATACCAAATCAAAAGACAACTGTAGAGTATAGCGGAAATATACCCTACAAACACATGCGGAAGGTAGATCGAAATCTAAGTAAAGCTCTAAGCTAATACAAGTAAAGTAAAAGATACGTCTAGAAGAAACAAGAGAAATCTAATCCACATCTTCAGTCAGCTCTTCTTCTCCTTCAGTCTTCATCTTCTTCACCTTGTGCTTCCTCATACGTATCGTCATAGTATTCAAACCTGTAGAGAAGTCTAACAAAAGATTGTACAAAAAGGAATGAGCTTCGAAAGAAACTCAGTAAGGCAAGTTAATCCATAACAACATAAATAACATGTGGCAAAACATAACAAGATGCAATGCAACATGAGACAGATAATGTATGTATGCAACTAAACTCTATGTATGCTGGTCTCTATGGTAGACATGCTTTAAGTCATAGCACTGTACTTCTTTGGGTAGGTCAAGTCACTCCCCCTCAGCCATCCAGGCATCTTGGGTCTGCCGGGTAATTGGGTAAAGTCCTCATCAAACCATGGTAGGGGATTTAGTCAACACACTCTCTCACAACCATTTGGCATAAGTACCAGTGCATGTCAGGGAAAAGCCTAGCCCAATGCAAGTCATCTAGTCAGTTACATAAACTCAGGTCCAGATACTTCCATTCCTCGCCCCGGGCGATCCTTTCCGGTATCCTTTCCACTAGAGTCCTAATAGTCCCGGACTACGGACTCATCAACCCTATTGGTTATCCACATATGATAAACAGGAAGCTCTCATGTCCTCTCATGGGTTGGTTACCGGTCTTGAGCGCCCATGAGCCCAAGTCTAGCCATATGCAACCCTCCAATAAATGGCCTCTTTCGAGTATCCACAATGTGATCCATGTCCTCTCACGGATTGGTTACCGGTCTTGAGCGCCCACGAATCCCCATTGCTACCACGGGTCGTTCGGTCTCAATACCCTTCCGATTCGGGTCTGATATAACAGGGGTACATCCTAGCCAAACACTGCTAGACAGCCCTAGGTATGACAACCATTGATTCGGGAAAGCGTCAATGGGCATCTTCAGAGAACATCCCATACTATTCCCTCCGATGTCCAAGGACAGAAGTGTCAAAAGGACACTTCCCAATCCCAAACCAAACTTAAACAAACACATTCTCAGATCAGTCATAACATATACAACCAACAGTTCATCATATACAAGAGAATGTAAAAGCAAAATAAGATTAGGAATAATAGGTAATTCATATAACATGAAAAATGAAAAAGATAATATAAACAAGTGCTACTGATCTCACAGTAAGAGATCAGAATTAAATTATAATAACAGTAAGTAATCTCATAGTTTCACAAAGTAGAAACCAGAGAACAAGCAATCTATGTAGTTAAGGAATTAACTGTCCTTACCAGATTATCGAAGAATATGATCCAAAACCAAAGAGAGCAACTCCAAACTTAGCAAATAGACTCATAACAATCATAAATACAACATTAGGAAAGATGCCTAAAAGATCAGAGAGCAAACGAATCAATTCAGGCGAAAAAAGAAGCTACTGACTCCTTTGGTCGAGTGCTTGGTAGACTGGCCTAGTCGACCAAGCAGTCGACCAAGCAAGTCAGTACAGAATTGTACAGACTGATTTGGCCATAACTTCCTCGTTTGAAGTCGAAATGATCCGAAATTCGAAGGGGAACTTCCTAGGATGTATTAGAATCATATAGGAAGATAAAAACATCAAGTCATGGTTAAAATTTGGGTTCTTGATTTAACCCAAGAATTTAGGATTTCAACCTTATGGTTCCCATAAAAAGGTTGAGATCACAGAATGAAAGAAAATTAAATAATTGGCCAAAGGCAATAAGAAAATCATAGGAAAACTAATTTAGGTTACTAGAAATATTACCCATGAGGTTTCCCTCGCATGGGAGGTTAACAAGAGTTTCCAGAAGATCATACTAGGGTTAGGGTTTCAAGAAAATCTTCGGCTAGGGTTGAGATCATGATGATGATCATAGATCTCAAAGAAACGAAGGAGATCATGAAGGGATGGTTGCAAGGATGCAGCATCAACTTCCTGATCTCAATCAAGAACAAGATCAAGAAAAGAAAATTATTAATTCAGAAGAGATACTAACCTTGAATTGTAAGAACAGAGAAGAGAGGCTTCGGATCTACAGAGGAATCTTAAATAAACACCAGAGAGAGTTTCGGAGAGGTCTTCTCACGTTCAAAAGTGTTTAGGAGGCAGCCGTAACTAAGAAACTAGAAGTAGGGTTTAAATAGAAATGAAAAACCCTAAAAATTACAAATTCTCGGATTTGGCAAACCCTTTGGTCGAGTGCTTGGTCGAGTGGTCCAGTAGACCAATCAGTCGACCAACCAAAATAGCAAGGTTCAAACAGGGATTCGGAGGGCTATACAGGGTCAAATTGAGTGAGGTTTTCTTCTACGAGTCAATCAAGAAGTCTAGTTTCTAGAAATACTTTCAGATCAAGAATTGGAGTTCATTAGGTCCACCAAATAAGCTCATCTTCTTTGATGCGCAAGCAGGATTTGACAGACATAGTTCAGCAACTTCGGACAGGGATTTGGAAGGTTATATGGGGTCAAATTGAGTGGGGTTTTCTCCTGGAAGTCCATTACGAAGTCTAGTTTCGGGAAATATATTCAGATTGAGCACAGGAGTTCATTAGGTATTTCAACTAATTCACCCCTCTTCAGTGCGCAGATTCAGAACAAAACTGATGGCTCTCATGGAAAGGCTAGGGGTAATCAAGATTCACCCTAGGAAAAGAGAAACAAAGAATGCACAATCTGAAAAGGTGTTGGGAAGTTTCCAACAGATAAAAGATCATTAGGGTCTCAGATATGGTTATTTCTCATAAGAGTTGGTTACCTCTCATGAGAGTTACCCATAATAAACTCTCACAAAAACAACCCAAGATAGATAAAGGAACATCTCATTAATATTTCAAAATCAAGAATGGAAATAGGAAGGGTGTACTAATGAGAGAAAAGAATGTAAATAAATTCAAAGGAAAGAAATCCTAATATCCCATGGGAAGACTAGGGAGAATAAAGATTCACCCTAGGGAATAAAGATAAAGAAATCATAATAAAGAAAGTCTTGGGGAGGATCCAACGAATTAATAGAAAATAGAAGGGTTGCCAATTGGTCCAAGGAAAAACAAGGATCAACTCCTCAATCATGAGAACACAAGGGAAGGTCATGGTAATAGTATGAGACCTTCCCCACAATCATAAAGATAGGTAGAAAATTCAGGGAAAGTATCATCAAGATTGTTGGTGGAAACAAATTCAAGAATCATCGCCATATGGCTTCAAGAACATAGAGTGAATTCCCCCAATTCACTCTAGGGCTAAAAGAATTAGAGAAGAGGTCATTACAGCAGTGTAATAACCTTCTCATAATCAGAATATCAGAAGTAGAGAAGAAAGAATGAATTAAAGAAGAAACGAATTGAATACTAACCTTTTAGAAGAGAAGCCGATGAAGAAATCTGAACAGATGTTTGAGGGTCTTTCTTGGCTTCGAAGGAGAGGATCTAGGGCTCTTCCCACGTTCTCCAAAGGTTTAGAACAGATTGGGATTGAAAAACATGGAGTTCCCCCTTTTTAAATAGCACACAGGGTCCAAGAATTACTAGGATTTCACCAAACTGACCAAACTGACCCTGTTGATTGATTGGTTGCCAAAGAGGAAGTTCTAAGGTCCTTTCCACATTCTCCAGAGAGTTAGAAACCTAGTGGGATTGTTTACCACGAAATTAAAAGAAATAAAGCTTTTAAAAACCTTCAAAACAGAAAGTTACCAAAATGCCACTACCTAGACAGCTTGTTCAAAAAATAAGGATTTAATGGGCCTAACTTCAATATTTTTGGATGGGTCATACTACTTACCTAGTATGGAGGGATGTCTTCAAACCAGGTCCAACTAAGCTTTAGGTCCATCAACCAAGTTCTTCTTCACCAATGAGTAGTTCAACACCAAATCAATTAAAGTTTCCATAAGGAAACACCATCATTAATATCCATGGGTTTTGGGTCAAACACCATATCTTCTACTGAGATGGCCCACAAAGACATCATCCCTCATTTTGGGACATTGGATCAACCCTAAGAGAAAGGTCTGACATGGCTTCCTAAGAGTTTCAAAGATAGTAAAACTGAAATCACGATCAAACTTCAAAGTCAACAATAAACAAAACTGAAATCACGGTCCAATTTTAAAGTCAACATTTAAACTAACCCTTCTTTACCCAAAACAGATAGGGTGACCTCGCTAGGTTTGGGCTGGATTTCACATATAGGGTTGATGAGTCCATAGTCTGGGACTATGCTGACTCTAGTGGAAAGGATATTGGAAAGGATCGCCCGGGGCGAGGAATGGACGTATCTAGACCTGAGTTGATATGACTAAGTAGAAGACTTGCATTGGGCTAGGCTTTAGCCTGACATGCACCAATACTTAGACCAAACGGTTATGTGAGAGAGCGGTGACTTAACCCTCAGCCATGGATTGTCCAAGATGGATGAAGGACCCTTTACCAACCGGCGTTGTGAGATGAGACCTACCCAAAAAAGTATGGTGCTATGACTTAAAGCATGTCTGCCAATAGAGACCATCATACATATATAGAGTTAGAAGCATATTTGCATATATTGTTTCATATAATTGCATATATGTTTGTTTGTGAATGCATGTGAAGATGCTTATTGTGTTTGGATTACTTGCTAAGTTCTTTTGAGCTTACCCTTTGGGGGACTTGTTTTTAGATGACATTGCAGGTACGAAAGAGAACCCGTGCACCAGCACGGAGAACCTTTCCTTATATGGTTCAGCTCCGGATGTCCTTGGACAAGGTAATGAACAGCGAGGCAGCTAATACTTGGATTTGGGCTGCATTGACGACTTCTATTGATGGCAGCCGGCATCGTCTTATTCGTCGATGGAATCGTGCGCTAGATGTTGATCTGAAGTTCAAGAGCATGACCCTAAAGTGAAGAAGATGAAGACTGAAGAAGAAGAAGAGCCGACTGAAGATGTGGATTAGATTCTCTTGTTTCTTCTAGGCTTTTATTTTACTTGTATTAGCTTAGAGCTTGCTTTAGATTTCGATCTACCTTCCGCATATGTTGTGGGGTATATTTCCGCTATACTCTACAGTTGTCTTTTGATTTGGTATATTGTTATTCCGCACTCTGATATTCTTTAGTGATCCTTCTGTGAACCTTTCTTGACTTTTATTATTAACTTATTATAATACAATGATTTGTTTTTGCTTTTGATTATATTATTGTGCTAAATGGATATGATCGTTCCTAAACTTGATCTTTTGGGTTGTGGATCACTCCCCTGGGTAACGCAGATAGGGTATAGGCTGGGTGTATTTGGGCGGGATGTGACAAGTATGGTGCTACGGCTTAAAGCATGTCTACCATAGATGACCAGCTGATATGGAGAAATTATGATCAGACCGGGTTCATACCTGGTTCGACCCTCAACCCCGGTCGAGACAGAGGGAACCGACTCGCTCCCGAGCGAACTGGATCCAGAAGATGGCTTGCTGAGGAAGAAAACTTATTCAGCTACAAGCACGCCCTAATCCTACTTATGGATTAGATTAATTACCCTAATGATGGCAGACTCGAATTGACGGCTGCGGCTAATCATTATCGAAGGGATAATCATCACATAACCTAAAGGTTATCTCAGGAGTCCTCTACTAGTCCAAACTAGTAGAAGTCTATTGCTCAACGGATCTAACTGTTAAGATCCAACGACTACCCGAAGAAGGCTCAAGTGCATCCAACGAAGGAGATTCGAAGGTACACTCTATATAAACCTCACTACCATACGAGGTGAGGGGATCGAAAACACACAATCTGAGACTTAGACTCAGATTCAGATACATACTGATAGACGTAAACTATCAGCGGCTCACGATCTAGATCACCTTTCCCAGTTCTTTATTCCTTAGCTCTGTGCTTCTAGTAGAGCCGTTTGTGATTAAGTTCATCAACGGACTTAGCCTTCGGAGGTGGACTCTCGACCCCGCGGTCGGGCCACATCTGACGCTTTCGTTCTGCAGGTCATCACGAGGAGATCTAAGGGCTGAGAAGATTTTGGACGCATCATTTGGCGCCGTCTGTGGGAAACAACTTGAAAAGCCATGGTGACTAGATCAGCAGCAGCCGCTGCACAGCGCAATTCCGGTGTTCAGATCCCTGGAGCAAATAATCCAGATATTCCCCAGGGAAGCCAAAATCCTATCGAGGTAGATGGTGGTCAGGGAGGACGTAATCCTCCTGATACATTCCAAGATCAATTGGATCAGGTAAAGATTCAACTTTTGGAGGTGAGCCAAGCACTCCGCATGCTCACCAGACGAGTGGTTTTACCACAAGAACCTGATCAACGTGATTCAGAGAGACGTGCGTTGCCACGTGATCAAAGATTGGCTGAAGACCGGAATATCGGTCAGAATTTTCGTGAAGGAGACCGAGGACCTAGGAGGATTGACGATCAACCTTGGCGAGACGATTGGTTCGACAGACCGCAAGAGAGTACAACTGATACAAATTCAAGGTTGGATACAGGGGTAAGAACTCACTCACCAATTGTCAGAAGAACCGTTCGTGATGATCGAGCAGTTCGCGGCGAGCGGAATGTTCTGGAAGGACGGGCTATTCGTGATGATCTAATAGCACGGGATGATCGTGTTAATCGAGGTCGTGATCATATTGCTGAAGATCACCCGACCCAGATTGGTTAGGAATTGGCCAACATCAATGAGAAATTAGGGCAGTTGGCTAAGGGAAGGATAACTGAGGATATTTACTCAGTCATTCGGAAGACCCCCTTTGCCGAGCCAATTGCGGGATATCAGTTTCCCCATAACTTTCGTTTGCCTACCTTTTCTACATTCAATGGCTCCGGAGATCCAACAGCTCACATATTAACTTTCTAAGTTCATCCAACATATTAACTTTTTCCAGTTTCAATTTGGCCATGGATTTTGCACCTGTTAAATCAAATATGAACTAGTGTCCAAGATGATGCATTTTGGCTGCATAAAAACAGCCTTTGGTGTAGGATTCCTTCCCCCACTAGCACCATAAGGTATGGGGGATCTCCCTATTCTAGAGGCTAAAATGGGTTTAGGTTCTTTGATTTTGAACTAGTTAATTAGCCTATGATTGTTTTATTTGAGTGTTATTTTAGTCTAAGTCTTATGTCAACCAATATGGCTATATCTATTTATGTAATTGTTCAGTTGAGATCATGATTTGGTCAATGAAGGGTTTATTTTGAGCACTGCTGCTTTGAGTTAGTATTACTAATTCCCTATCCTTTTCATTGTTGACCTCTTCAAGTTCCTCTAAGCTGCCTAATTCTATCTCCATTGGAGATATCAGTTCAAGCATTCTAGTGATTGTTGTTCAACGACCGTAACTTCTTATCTGAATTTCTGCAGTTCTTCTAACACCTTACCAATCCTAATTTCCCCTTTTCTATTTTCTTTTTCCATAGATACTAACCATGCAACCTGATATGGAGAAAATATGATCGAACTTGGTTCATTCTTGGTTCGACCCTCGACTCCGGTCGGGACGAAGGGAAACGACTCGCTTCCGAGCGAGCCAGGTCCATGAGGTAGCTTGCTGAGGAAGAAAACTAAATCAGCCACAAGCACGCCCTAATCCGATACTATCGGAGTAGGTTAATCAACCTAATGACGGCTAGCAGTTTCCGGCGGCTGTCACTCATCGCTATCATATGGATAAACACCAGATAACAATCGGGTTATCCTAGGAGTCATCTACTAGTCCAAACTAGTAGAAGTCCATCACTCAACGGATCTATCTGTTAAGATCCAACGACTATTTGAAGAAGGCTCAAATACATCCAATGAAGAAGATTCGAAGGTACACTCTATATAAGACATCAACCTACCCACAAGGTAGGGGCGGACGAAAAACACTCAGATGCTTACTATCTGAATCGTATTCTTGATATTCATTCCTTAGCTCTGTGCTCTAGCAGAGCTCTTTGTGATTAAGTTCATCAACTGACTTAGCCTTCAGGTGGACTCCCGACCCCAGCGGTCGGGCCACATCTGACGCTTTGTTTTGCAGGTCATTCTCAAGAGATCTAAGGGCTAAGCAGATTTTGGACTCATCATTTGGCGCCGTCTGTGGGAATCGTTTCAGAAAGTTATGGTGACTAGATCAGTGGCAGCTGCTACATAGCGAGATGTTGGCTTCCAAATTCTTGGAGTAAACAATCATGATAATCCTCAGGGAAGTTGACCGCTCGATGTAGATGGTGGTCAAGGAAGTAATAATCCTCCAGATTCACTCCAGCATCAACTGGATCAACTAAAACTCCAGATGCTGGAGGTAAGTCAGGCACTCCGTGTGCTGACCAGACAAGTGGTGGTACCACAAGAGCCAGATTGTCGTGATGCAGGAAGCCGAGCATCGCAGTGGGATCGAAGACTAATTGATGAACAAAACATCGGTCAAAACTTCCAGGAAGGCGACCGAGTACCTAGGAGAACTGGAAATCTCCCTAGCCGTGACAATCGGTTCAACGGACCGCAAGGAAGTACTATTGATTCGAATACAAGGTTGGTTACGGGAGTGAGAACTCACTCACCAACTATTAGACGCGTTGTTCGTGATGATGATCGTGTTGTTCGTGATAATGATCATGTTGTTCGGGGCCGTGATCGTGTTGTTGAAGATCGGTCAGCACATATTGGTCAAGAATTGGCTAATATCAATCAAAAGCTCGGGCAATTAGCGAGAGGAAGGATAACTGACGATATCTATTCGGTTATTCGAAGAACATCATTTACCGAGCCTATTGCTGGATATCAATTTTCTCACAATTTCCATTTGCCAACTTTTTCCACATTCGATGGCTCCGGAGATCCCACGGCCCACATCAGTTATTATCAGCAGACTATGGCAATTGCAGGTAATTCTGATGAAATTCTTTGCAGGGTCTTTGGTTCATCTTTAACTGGAGCGGCACAGAAATGGTTCTTGAACCTCCCCTCAGTAAGGATCGTGAATTTCGACGAGTGGCACGCTAATTCATAGGGAGATTCCAGAGTGGAATCCAGATTAAAAAGACTGAGGAAACCTTGTTTACTATTAGACAAGGGAAGAGTGAATCGATTCAGGAATATCTAAAAAGATTCAACAGGGTTACAATGGAGATAGAAAACCTAGATGAGCAAGTAGCTAAAACTGCTTTGTTCACTGGCCTCACTAATCGAAGACTCTTTGAGTTATTTCTTCAAGACATGCCTACATCTTATGCTGAATTAGTACAGAGATGCCAAAAGCAAGCAGAAGTCACGGAAATCTTAGACATCCGCCAGGGGGATAATAAAGCCTCCGCGAAAGAACAGAAGGTTCCTGAAAACAAACAGAAGCTGATGTAGAATATTCGAGATCGAGTTGGAAAGCCTCATTAGGCATGGCGGCAGATATCTCCGGACAAAAGTGAGTATACTCCATTAAATATTCCTCGAGCTGATATTTTAAACATTATCATGAAACGGAATATCTTGAAGTGGCCTCCGAAGCTTCCTACGAAACTTGGGGAACATGATCGAGAAAGGTATTGCTGTTTCCACAAGGATTACCGTCATTATACCAATGATTGTAGACATTTAAAGGCGGATATCAAAAGATTGATATCCCAGGGATAATTGTCCAATTTCGTCAGTAGAAGGCGAGAGGAACCACGTGATGCAGCAGTAAAAAGGGACCGTTCGGTTAGCTCAAATCAAACGAAGGAGGCTCCTAAATCTAAGAAGGGTAAGGAGGTGATTGATGCTACTCGGTCACCGATCCTTACAATCTTTGGAGGTCCCGAGCCTGAATCACTCCGGAAGCTGAAAGCGAAATCCAAATTTGTAGGGACCGGAGAGACACAAAAGCATAAAAGGCCAAATGGTGAGGGTTCGATCACCTTTGGCGAAGAAGATGAAAGAGGCGTTTGTTTACCTCATGATGACGCCATAGTCATCCAGGTAGAGATTGCACGCCGAGAAGTACACAGGGTGTTAGTTGACACTGGGTCTACTGTAGACTTATTATCTTATGCAGCCTATCAGAAACTTAAGGTGGATGAGGACTTGATGGAGCCATCATCCACGCATCTATATGGCTTTGCAGGATCATCTGCAATAGCGGAAGGATCGATCCAACTGGATTTGTCAATCGGAAGCTTCCCCAAGGAAGCCACCGTTCGGGTAAATTTCTTGGTGGTTCGGGATCTCCCTTCTTACAATGTAATTCTTGGGAGACCATCTTTGTCGAAATTAGGTGCTATCGTTTCAACGAAGCACCTCAAAATAAAATTCCCGACTAAGATGGGAGTCGGTCAAGTTTTATCTGACCAGAGAATCTTTTGGCAATGTTATGTTGCCTATCTGAAAGACAAGGAGGGCCCGAGAAAGGTAACAACATTACCAATTGAAGTACGAGATGATCGGGATGAAGCAGAAATGCTAAGGCCTGAGCCAGTAGAAAAGCTGGAGCAAATCCAATTGTATCCTGATGATGAAAAAAGAGTTACTTATATCGAGTCTGAGCAGCTGGAAGAATTCAAAGGGGAGTTGAAGTCTTTTCTTCAACAAAATAGTGACGTGTTCGCGTGGTCTGCAGATGACATGCCAGGAATTGATCGGCATGTCACGGAGCACAAACTTTGGTTAGATCCAAAGGTGAAACCAGTTATCCAAAAAAGGAGAAATTTCTCCATGGAAAAATACGAAGCCATTCGGGGCGAAGTTGAAAAACTGAAGAGTTCTGGTTTCATCGAACCAATTGAATGCCCAATCTGGATGGCCAACGTGGTGATGGTCAAAAAAGCAAACGGGAAGTGGAAGATGTGTACAGATTACACAGACCTCAACAAGGCTTGTCCTAAAGATTGTTACCCGTTGCCTAGGATTGATCTGTTGATAGATGCAACTGCAGGATATGAAACCTTGAATTTCATGGATGCCTACTCAAGGTATAATCAGATCCTCATGAACAAGGAGGACGAAAAAGTTACGGCTTTCATGACTGATCGTGAAAGTTTTTATTATAAAGTCATGCCGTTCAGCTTGAAGAATGCAGGAGCTACTTATCAGAGGGCCGTCAACAAAATTCTCAAGGACTTGATCGGGAAAAGTGTCGAAGCTTATGTTGACGATATGCTAGTAAAGAGCATTGCAAGGGCAAAACATATTGAAGATTTAACGGAGGTATTTTCAATACTGCGAAAATACCAAATGAAACTGAATCCGGAGAAATGTGCCTTCGAAGTTTCTTCAGGTAAATTCTTGGGCTTCATGGTATCACAAAGAGGTATTGAGGCTAATCCTGCCAAAATACAGGCTTTAATTGATATGGAAGCCCCCAAAACTGTCCGGGATGTACAATGCTTAACAGGGAGAGTAGCCACTTTAAACCGTTTCATCTCACAATCAGGAGAAAAGTGTCTACCTTTTTTCAAGACTCTCAAAGATTTTAGGGGCAGTAAGGAGGCAAAATGGACCGAGGAGTGTCAAAAAGCTTTCGAAGAACTGAAGGAGATGTTGGGAAGACCACCGCTATTGTCTCTACCGGAGAAGGGGGAAATCTTGCAACTATATTTAGCAGCATCCCCCTTAGTGGTTAGCGCAGTACTCATTCGGGAAAAGGACCAGAAGCAATGCCCAATTTATTATGTCAGCCACGTACTCTTGGACGCGGAAACACGATATTCTCAGATCGAGAAGCAGACTCTAGCTCTTATGATAGCAGCTAGGAATCTACGGCCATATTTTCAGGCTCATTCCATCGAGGTATTTACTACTTTTCCCCTTAGTAAAGTTCTTCGTAAACCTGATTTGTCTAGAAGAATGGTGGCATGGTCGATTGAACTCAGTGAGTTCCAAGTAAGCTTTAAGCCTCGAACGATAATCAAAGCTCAAGCACTAGCCAACTTTGTAGTAGAGATTACTGCACCAATGGAAGACATTGTCGAACCCACTATCCCAACCATTTGGGAGGTATATGTGGATGGTTTGAGTAATAAGGATGGAGCGGGGGCTGGAATTCTCCTAAAGAGTCCGGCAGGATTTATTATCCGGTATGCATTGAGATTTGCATTCGAAGCAAGTAATAACGAGGCGGAGTACGAAGCCCTTATAGCTGGACTTAGATTGTCAAAAGCATTAGCCATAGCAGACGTAACTATTTATAGTGACTCTCAGCTTATTGTCAACCAAGTACAGGGGGAATCTGGTGTTAAAGAACCCCAGTTACTGAAACATCAAGAGATTGTGCAAGTATTGCAAAAAGAGTTCAGGAATCTAAAAGTATGTCAGATTCCAAGAAAAGAAAATACAATGGCAGATGAGCTATCCTGATTGGCCAATACTAAAGAAAAGAATTTAGACCCTTCGGTCTACATAGAAGAGATAACATTTCCAAGTTATCATGATAAGGAAATTTCCTATATTGAAGCAGAGCATTGCTGGATAGATCCAAATGTTGAATATCTGAGAGATGATAAACTACCAGAGGATCCGAAAGAGGCGAGATTAATCAAAGTACGATCAGCGCAATTCATTATGCAGAATGGAAGGCTACACAGAAGATCTTATTCCAGACCCCTCCTGAGATGTTTGGGTCCCGAGGGATCGGAATCAGCTTTGGCTGAGGTGCATGAAGGAATTTGTGGTGCTCACATGGGCGGTCGGGCCCTGGCACACAAAATTCTGAGGCTCGGGTTATATTGGCCTAAGCTCCAACAAGCTGCTATGGAATATGTTCGCCGATGTAGCAACTGTCAAATCCATGCTACGGTATCTAAATGCCCAGCTGAAACCATGACTTCGATTTTAGATCCCATCCCTTTTGCTATGTGGGGAATCGATATCATGGGCAAATTCACCAAGGCGTCAGGCGGAAGAGAGTATCTTATAGTAGCAATCGACTACTTCACCAAATGGGTCGAGTCTAGCACCCTGGCAACCATCATTGAAAGAAAGGTGGAGAAATTCGTGCTCGAGTCAATTATATATCGGTTCGGAATGCCAAAAATAATCGTTACCGATCATGGCACCCAATTCGACTGTCCACAATTTGAGCAATTTTGCGGAACTTATTTGATTGAGCATCGTATGTCATCAGTGGCATACCCCCAAAGCAATGGTCAAGCAGAGGTTACAAACTGAACACTACTTGAGGGAATAAAGAGAAGACTCGAAGCTGATAAAGCCTTGTGGGTCGAAGAATTGCAGAATGTACTGTGGGCCTACCGAACTACGGTTCTGACACCTACAAGAGAATATCCTTTTAAACTGGCCTATGGATCTGAAGCATTGGCACCTGTGGAAGTAAAGGCTGGAACACTGTGAGACAGAGAATTCGAAGAAAAAGCGAACGAACAAGGACTGATTGATAGCCTTGATTTATTGGATGAGGTTCGTGCAAAAGCAATAGCACGAACTCAACATTATCAACGAAGGATAGCATCACATTATAATTCCCGAGTAAAGAATCGTCGGTACTCAGCAGGAGAATGGTATTGAGAAATACCTTAGCTTCAGATCCATGCCATCAAAAGAAATTGGACACTTCATGGGAAGGACCATATATGGTTATAAACCAGTCGGTTCGGGGGCTTACAAGCTAAAGAACATGACAACCCAGAAAGAGTTGGAATGTTCGTCGAATGCTAGGCATCTGAAGAAATATTATCCTTGAAGATTATCATTTTCGTTCATGATGTAACAAATCTCAATTCAATCAATACAATTATCAGTTTTCAACATACTGTCTTTTGATTGGGGGGCATCATACAACACTCAAGAACAGATCCAGCGGACAAAATCAAAAGGCATCGGTTTAAAACCCGAGTGAGTTCCTTCTCAAACTTATTGAATTTCTTTGGAAATTCTTAAGTAAAGGCATTGGTTTAAAACCCGAGTGAGTTCCTTCTCAGACTTATTGAATTTCTTCGGAAATTCTTAAGTAAAGGCATCGGTTTAAAACCCGAGTGAGTTCCTTCTCAGACTTATTAAATTTCTCCGGAAATTCTTAAGTAAAGGCATCGGTTTAAAACCCGAGTGAGTTCCTTCTCAAACTTATTGAATTTCTACGGAAATCTCTAAGGCATTGTATTGAACAACTAAGACCTACTGTAACAATGACTCAAGTGACTGATAAAGTTCAAAGATGAAGTTAATTCTTTATTTCTTTAGACGACCAGAAGGGGCCAACCTTTACATCAAGCATACATATGAGATAACAAGAGTTGGGATACAATCTTCGTTCGGTCAAAAAAGAAAGTCATCGTCGGTGATCATTAATAAGTTAAACAAGATCGAAGAAGCTTTGTCAGAAGAAACACAGAGTCAGGAAGCAACACAGATTCAAGAAGAAGAAGAAGAAGAAGAAGAACGGGATCGGGAAAACATATGTATCATTTGTTTTTCTCCCTTAAGGATTGCAAAGCATTCTGCAAGTACAAAACCCTCTGCAATTCCATACTCTTTATAAAGCTTGACCGAAAGAAGTCTGATTTTTTATCAAACTTGCATTCAAGGCAAGCTCTTCATAACTGAATCCTTTGAGATGAGAATATGGAGGAGAATCGTCAAGATAATCCATGATATCCAGATCTGGGGATGGAAGGTCTGTAGCATCCTTGGTCCAGGAAGGAAGAGGAAGTCCCAGCTTTGCAAACACTTCAGGATGACAGTTGGCGCGGTGGGGAGTCGTGTTGAAATAAGGATTTCTCCTTAATATCAATTCCCATACTTTGTTTTCGCCATCCCGGTATGCCTGCAAGTTGTAAGCTTTCAACATACCAACAAAAGGCTTACTGTGCAAATACTTGAATATGCAAGCCCTGCGAACTTCAGTTGGGAGGGACTCGGGCAAAGGGATAACCGCTTGCCTATGGGGTAACACTTCAGACCCTTTCCCCCCTGACTTCCCTGCTTCCCGTTCCAGCCGACGGATCTTCTCCCTGGCATCATCTAAATCCGAATGAAGACGTTCGATCTCAGAATTCTTCTCTTGTGCAATCTATTGATGTAATCGTTTAGTTGAGATCATGATTTGATCAATGAAGGCTTTATTTTGAGCACTGCTGCTTTGAGTTAGTATTACTAATTCCCTATCCTTTTCATTGTTGACCTCCTCAAGTTCCTCTAAGCTGCCTAATTCTATCTCTATTGGAGATATCAGTTAAAGCATTCTAGTGATTGTTGTTCAACGACCATAACTTCTTATCTGAATTTCTGCAGTTCTTCTAACACCTTACCAATCCTAATTTTCCCTTTTCTATTTTCTTTTTCCATAGATACTAACCATGCAACCTAACCCCCAGTTCAAATTAACCATTAAAATCCATTGGAAATCCATCTCACAACAATACATATCATCTCCTTTATCCAATCAAGAGCAAAATCAAACTTCCATCCATATAATTTCCTTCCTACTTTTGAATTTTTAGATTCCCCAAGAAACCCAAAAGTGAAACTTAGATTTGTGCCTACCTGTTGTCAAAAATAGCAATGCTAGTGTACGTTATCGTTAACAAGTAATATAATGATGAAATAAGGACCATTTCCCTCGAGAACTGTAGACTAAGTACTGTACAATTATACAAATTTTATTCGAACAATTAATAAGAAAAAGAATTATCATTAACTAAATTGCAAATTGAAATTGAAATTGAGCATTGTTAATAGCTAAAGCCCGGAGATCAGATTTCACCATAACTAATCCTTCCTACCTTTGATCCATCTTATAATCCTAAATATTTTCCTGATTGATAGTCGATATTCCCTTCCCTATCTACTAGTCTTTCTTGTACTAATAGAAATTCCCTCAATTGCTAATTCACTATATTTCTATTTGAATAACAACTAAGAAATCATTAAGTTCTATGGATATATTCCATGTAGCAACTACACAAATCATGTAAGTATATTTCTACCTTACAAGTAATTCATGGCATTTACTCCAACGAACTAAACACATGAATCCCCTCTAAGTTCATTATGATTAACAAATCAATTGTAGTGGCCAATTAATTAAAGGCATTAAGAATAGAAGTAAATACTCTATCAATGGAAAAAGATGGTCAGAATTATATTAATGAATTAAAGAGTGAGAATTCATAGTAAAGCTACATCTTATCCCTCAAAAAATAAAATGAGTTAATCCTAAAAACTAAAAACATCACTATAGAATTAGAGAACATTGAGAGAGAGAGAGAGAGAGAGAGAGAGAGAGAGAGAGAGAGAGAGAGAGAGAGAGAGAGAGAGAGAACGGGGAAAAAAATAATCAAAAGATCCCAAGTCTTCTTTCTTTTCTTCCCATCTCCAAGAACCAGTCCTCCAAAAAACAGCATTTCTTTTCATCTATTCTCTTCACTTCCATTTCTCTCTCTTGGTCCCCTTTTTCCTATTTGGTCCTCTTAATCACATCTTGACAAATCACTTACTTTCCTAATAGAAAATCAATCCTAAGAATTCCCCTGCCATGTAGATGAAAATTAATAAGAAGCAACCCTACAAATCTCCTAGCAAATTTCTTTCCTTGTATGAAATTGATCCACCCACATGGATTGATCAACATGCAAAATTCTTATAGGATTCGGTGCTTTGACTCAAAGATGCTTCCAAAATTTAAATCTGAAAAAAAATTAAAAATAAAAATAATAAATTAGACTAAATAAATACTCAAAATATAACAAAAATGTAAACTAAAAACCAGTAAATTAGTAATATAAAATCTACTCATCATTATCTAACCATCAAAGCTGTCCCAAACTTTAGGAATCATCCCCATATAGCGTTACCGAATCTCCGCTCAAAGTTTCATCTGCATCTAGCCATCATAAACCCTTAGTTTCAGGTTCAAACAAGCTGTTGCTTTGATAACTTGCAACTTCTTCTAGAAGAATACACAAAGGTCATCTTCACAGAGAAGCTGCACAGCCCGGTTTGACCATTGGGTCCTCATCCTCTTACCCTATGATTAACAAATCCATTTGAATTTGGTTGCAATCTGACAAGCTGATTTTCTGAAATTTCCATTCTACTTATCAATTCATTTTTTGTACTAGGAACCCTCTCTGATTCCCAAATTTTGATATTGGTTATGTGCATCTGTTTACCCTCTAGGAAGACTGGTCCCTGGATCCTAACCATTTTAGTTCTACATCACAAGAAAAACCTGGATTTGTTAATTTTCTCTTAAAGGATCTAGGCCACTGTTTCCTCTCTTTGCATCTCAATTGCAAAGAACAGCTTGGAAGTTTTCAGCATAATAGGTAAAGGGAAGATTTCTAAATTTTCAGGGGCCAGATGAGACCATGAAGATGTGTGAAGAGGCTGGGGCAGTATTGGGAGTCCCTACATTTTTTGAATAGTCAAGAATGAATTATTAGTTTGTTACCTAATTTTGTAAATTGAGGTACTTTTTGTTTTGTTCCTATTTTGAGGGCTACATTTTCATTGTAGCATTGGTTTAAAACTTTTTACGTTGACCTGGTTCTGTCTAGTTCAGTTTTATAACTGACTCAAGCTTCATGTTTGACTTTGCAAACAAGGGACAGCAGCTTCTATTAATAATCTGATCCTCGTAACTTTTCTTTGCTTGATTTGAGGCCCTAAAATCGTGTTTGTAAACTTGATTCTTGTTGAATTTTGAAGTTTAATTTGATGTATTCTCAGTTGGATTAAGGGTAAATTACTATGATCTGTCAAAGAACCAACTCAAACGGGATCAAGAGATAGGGTAGCTTGAAAAATAATTAGTGGACACAAAGGTTGGCAAAGAATGGAGGGGTGAGGAGCATAGTTATCGAAGCGTTGCCAAGGCGTCAAGGTATTTAGGAGGCCCTAGGTGATGGCCCATTTTTTATGTATGCAAAAAATGTACACTTTGTCTATAGGCCATGGTAAAATATATCATCGAAATTCGGCCAAAATTTGAAAATTTCGGTCGTTTTGGCAAGTAGCGAAGTTTTTTTCCAATCGAAACTGAGAAATGCAAAATATTGGTGAGATTTTGTCGATATATCGCCATAAATCGCTTTTCTCGCGATGTATCACTGAAATTGACGATATATTCACAAGTTCTCACAAATATCGTGTTTTTTTTTTTTTTTTTTTTTTTTTTTTTAATTTAACTGCACTCATGTATCACTATCGTTGTCTGTTTCAACATTATATTTTAACTTTTTCTCACAGTAATTATTAATACTTGTTGAAAACCCAACCTAGCTTTTCTGTCACATCCTCCCAGCCGGTACCCTAATTGGCATACCCGAGAGTGTGATCCACAACCCTAAAGATCAAGTTTAGGAACGATCATATTCATTTCGCACAATAACATAATCAAAAGCAAGAACAAATCATAATGTTCAAGTAATTTATAATAAAAGTCAAGAAAGGATCTCAGAAGGATCACTATAGAATATCAGAGTGCGGAATAACAAGACACCAAATCAAAAGACAACTGTAGAGTATAGCGGAAATATACCCTACAAACACATGCGGAAGGTAGATAGAAATCTAAGTAAAGCTCTAAGCTAATACAAGTAAAGTAAAAGATAAGTCTAGAAGAAACAAAAGAAATCTAATCCACATCTTCAGTCAGGCTCTTCTTGCTCTTCAGTCTTCATCTTCTTCACCTTGTGCTTCCTCATACGTACCGTCAAAGAAATCCGAACCTGTAGAGAAGTCTAACAACAGATTATACAAAAAAAGGAATGAGTTTCGAAAGAAACTCAGTAAGGCAAGTTAATCCATAACAACATAAATAACATAGAAGCAAACCATAACAAGATGCAATGCAATATGAAACAAGTAATGTATGTATGCATCTAAACTCTATGTATGCTGGTCTCTATGGCAGACATGCTTTAAGTCATAGCACCGTACTTCTTTGGGAAGGTCCACTCACACCCTCAACCATTTAAGTTATCTTGGGTTCCCTCAACCATTTAAGATATCTTGGGCAGCCGGTTGGTAATGGGTCCTGCATCCCTCAGGACAAACCATGGCATGGGGTTAAGTCAACACACTCTCTCACAACCATTTGGCATAAGTACCGACGCATGTCAGGGAAAAGCCTAGCCCAATGCAAGTCATCTACTCAGTTACATCAACTCAAGTCCAGATACTTCCATTCCTCGCCTCGGGCTATCCTTTCCGGTATCCTTTCCACTAGAGTCACGGATATTACTCACCGGACTCATCAACCCTATTGGTTATCCACATATGGTAAATGGGAAGCTCTCATGTCCTCTCACGGATATAACTCACCGGTCTCGAGCGCCCATGAGCCCAAGTCCATCCATATGCAACCCTCCAATAAATGGCCCCCACAATGTGATTCCCGTCCTCTCACGGATATAACTCACCGGTCTTAAGCGCCCATGAATCCCCATTGCTACCACGGGTCATTCGGTCTCAATACCCTTCCGAATCGGGGTATCCTAGCCCAACACTGCTAGACAGCCCTAGTATGACATCCATTGATTCGGGAAAGCGTTGATGGGCATCTTCGGAGAACATCCCATACTATTCCCTCCGATGTCCAAGGACAGAAGCATCAAAATGACACTTCCCAATCCCAAACCAAACTTAAGCAAACACATTTTCAGAACAGTCATGACATACACAACCAGCAGTTCATCATATACAAGAGAATGTAAAAGCAAAAATCAGATTAGGCAATAATAAGTAATTCATATATCATGAATAATAAAAAGACAATATAAACAAGTGCTACTGTTCCCACAGTAGGAGATCAGGATTAAAGTACAACAACAGTAGGTAATCTCATAGTTTCATAAAGTAGAAACCAGAGAACAAGCAATCTATGTAGTTAAGGAATTAACTGTCCTTACCTTGATTATCGCCGAAGATAATCCAAAGATCAAAGAGAGAGGCTCCAAACTTAGCAAATAAACCCCTAACAATCATAGATACAACATTAGGAAAGATGCCTAAAAGATCAGAGAGCAAACGAATCAAACTGAGCGAAAATTGAAGCTACTATCTTCATTGGTCGATTGATTGGTCTACTGACCCAATCGACCAATCAGTCAACCAATCGAGTCAGTACGGAATAGTGAAAACTGTTTTGGTCATAACTTCTTCGTTTGAAGTCGGATTGATCCGAAATTCGAAGGGGAACTTCCTAGGATGTATTAGAATCATATGGGAAGATAAAATCATCAATTCATGGTAAAAATATGGGTTCTTGATTTGACCCAAGAAACTAGGGTTTCAACCTTTATGGCTTTCCATAAAAAGGTTAGGGAGAATCAAGATTCACCCTAGGGCAAGAGAAACAAAGAATGCACAATCTAAAAAGGTGTTGGGAGGTTTCCAATAGATAAAAGAACATTAGGGTCTCAGATATGGTTACTTCTCATAAGAGTTGGTTACCTCCCATGAGAGTTACCCATAATTAACTCTCACAAAAACAACCCAAGATAGATAAAGGAACATCTCATTAGTATTTCAAAATCAAGAATGGAATTAGGAAGGGTCTACCAATGAGAGAAAATAAGGTTCTCAATTAAAGTGAAAGGAAACAAATTCTAATCATACGATTAGGGATTTACTAACAAGGATCCGTGTATCCCATGGAAAGACTAGGGAGAATAAAGATTCACCCTAGGGCAAAGAATTTACAATCAAGAAAGGTTTTGGGGAGGGTCCAATGAATTAATAGAAATAAAAGGGTTCCCAAATTGGTTAACCTCTCATGAGGGTTACCCAAGAATTTTCCCTCAAAATCTCTTCCTTTTGGCTAGGGTTGAGATCATGACGATGATCATAGATCTCAAAGAATAGAATGAGATCATGGAATAGATGGTTGCAAGATTGCAGCATCTTCTTCCTGATCTCAATCAAGAACAAGAACGAAGAAAGAATAATTTAGAAATCCTAATTAGGTTAAACATGGATCATGAAAAAAATATAGTATGATCAAGGATAAAGAATTAAAGATTGATAGGTTACAATTCTAGTAAGGGAAACACATTGATTGGAGGTTAACAAGATCAAACTAAGGGTTCTTGGTTTGATCCAAGAAGTTAGGGTTTCACCTTTTTTTAGCTCCCATGAAAAAGGTTGAGATCACAGGAGGGAGGGAATTGATGATTGGCCAATTCCAACAAGAAGAATTAAAGAATATTGAATTTAGATCAACCTCCACATTACCCATGAGGTTTCCCTCACATGGGAGGTTACCAAAGGTTCTCCGGATGATCACACAAGGTTAGGGTTTCAAGAATTCAACTGGCTGGGGTTGAGATCATGATGATGATCACAGATCTCAAGGAACAAGATGAGATCATGGAGTGGATGGTTGCAAGAGTGCATCATCTTCTTCCTGATCTCAGCCAAGAACATATTAAAGAAAGAAAATCAGAGATGGAGAAGAAAGAAAAGAGAGTAGACATACCTTTGATGTGAGAGGAAGAAGATTACTTCAAGTCTTGTGAGAGATCACCAAGGAATGCAAGGGAATTGATTAGATTAGGGTTCTAACTCATTCCAGAGGCTTAGGAGGCATAGGAGGTGAAGTAATCCCGAGATTTGGACTTAAATAGAGCAGCCACAACCTAATTAGCAAAAATAGAACTCATTGGTCGATTGGATTGGTCTACTGGTCCAGTCGACCAATGAGTCGACCAATCAGAACAGCAAGGTTCAAACAGGGATTCCGAAGGCTATACAAGGTCAAATTGGGTAAGGTTTTCTTCTACGAGTCAATCAAGAAGTCTAGTTTCCAGAAATACTTTCAGATCAAGCATGGGAGTTCATTAGGTCCAACTAAGCTCACCTTCTTCGATGCGCAAGCAGGATTTGCCAGACATAGTTCAGCAACTTCGGACAGGGATTTGGAAGGTTATATGGGGTCAAATTGAATGGGGTTTTCTCCTACAAGTCCATCAAGAAGTCTAGTTTCGGGAAATATATTCAGATTGGGCACAGGAGTTCATTAGGTATTTCAACTAATTCACCCCTCTTCGGTGCGCAGATTCAAAACTAACACTGACAATGCTCTCAAGTGAGGGGCATCATCGTCAATGTCCATGGGCTTGGGTTCCGACACCAAATCATCAACCAAAAGGGTCTACAAGCAACAAGCTAAGATCAAATCAAGGTCCAACTTTAAGGTGTAACATTTAAACTAACCCTTCTTTACCCAAAACAGATAGGGTGACCTGGCTAGGTTTGGGCTGGATTTCACATTTTCACCCTTAGGTAGTTCCAAACTCCATTTCAAATTTTAAATGAAAATGTATTCTTATTTGACGGACCTGGTAGTGGAGGTTTTGATTCATTAATGTCCCTCGTCCCTAATATATATATGTTGTATATCTAAATAGATAAGCAATGTGTCACATCCCGCCCAAATACACCCAGCCTATACCCTATTTGGGTTACCCGGGGGAGTGATCCACAGCCCATAAGATCAAGTTTAGGAACGATCATATCCATTTAGCACAGTAACATAATCAAAAGCAAGAACAAATCATTGTATTCTAATAAGTTAATAATAAAATTCAAGAAAAGATCTCAGAAGGATCACTAAGAATATCAGAGTGCGAATTAACAATATATCAAATCAAAAGACAACTGTAGAGTATAGCGGAAATATACTCCACAACGTATGCGGAAGGTAGATCGAAATCTAAGTAAAGCTCTAAGATAATACAAGTAAAGTAATAGATAAGTCTAGAAGAAATAAGAGTAATCTAATCCACGTCTTCAGTCGGCTCTTCTTCATCTTCTTCACCTTGCGCTTCCTCGTACAAACCGTCATGGTATTCCGAACCTGTAGAGAAGTCTAAAAAAAGATATGGTACAAAAGGAGTGAGTTTCGAAAGAAACTCAGTAAGGCAAGTTAACTCATAACAACATAAATAACATGCGGCAAATCATAACAAGATGCAATGCAGTATGAAACAGATAATGAATGTATGCATCTAAACTCTATGTATGCTGGTCTCTATTGGCAGACGTGCTTTAAGTCATAGCGCCATACTTCTTTGGGTAGGTCACGCGTACGGCTCCTGTTGGTAGTGGGTCTGGCATCCCTCGAGACAATCCATGGCTGGCGCATGTCAGGGTAAAGCCTAGCCCAATGCAAGTCATCTACTCAGTTACATCAACTCAGGGCTAGATACTTCCATCCCTCGCCTCGGGCGATCCTTTTCGGTATCCTTTCCACAAGAGTCCTAATAGTCCCGGACTACGGATTCATCAACCCTATTGGTTATCCACATATGGTAAACGGGAAGCTCTCATGTCCCCTCATGGATCATTTCATCGGTCTTGAGCGCCCATGAGCCCAAGTCCAGCCATATGCAACCCTCCAATAAATGGCCCCCACAATATGATTCCCGTCCTCTCACGGATCATTTCACCGGTCTTGAGCGCCCGTGAATCACACTGCTACCACGGGTCGTTCGGTCTCAATACCCTTTCGATACGGGTCTGATATAACGGGGACATCCTAGCCAAACACTGCTAGACAGCCCTAGGTATGACAAACAATGATCCGGGAAAGCGTCGATGGGCATCTTCGGAGAACATCGCATACTATTCCCTCCGATGTCCAAGGACAGAAGCGTCAAAAGGACACTTCCCAATCCCAAACCATACCTAGTCAAACACATTCTTAGATCAATCATGACATACACAGTCAACACTTCATCATATAAAAGAGAATATAAAATCATGATCTAATCATTAAACAATATAGTAATAAGCAATTCATATAAGCTTGAATAATGAAAAAGAAAATATAAGTGAAGTGCTACTGTACTTACAGTAGTAGTCAGAAGTATAAAATATAAGAACAGTAAACAAACTCATAGTTTCATAAAGTAGAAACCAGAGAGTATGAAATCTATGTTATTATGAAATAACTGTCCTTACCTTGATTATCGCCGAAGATAATCCAAAGATCAAAGAGAGAGACACCAAACTTGGCAAATAAACCCCTAACAAGCATAGATACAACATTAGGAAAGATACCTAAAAGATCAGAGAGCAAACGAATCAAACTGAGCGAAAATTGAAGCTACTGCCTTCATTGTTCGAGTGCTTTGGTCTACTGACCCAGTCGACCAATCGAGTCAGTACGGAAATTCAGAAACTGATTTGGTCATAACTTCTTCGTTTGAAGTCGGATTGATTCGAAATTCGAAGGGGAGCTTCCTAGGATGTAGTAGAATCATATGGGAAGATATAATCATCAAGTCATGGTCAAAATATGGGTTCTTGATTTGACCCAAGAAACTAGGGTTTCAACCTTTATGGCTCTCATGAAAAGGTTATGGTCACAGGAAGAAAGGGAATGATTGCAATTAAGAACATAATAAGAAAATCATAGAAAATCTTGTTTACGTTAATAGAAACATTATGGGAAGATAAAATCATCAAGTCATGGTCAAAAGATGGGTTCTTGATTAAACCCAAGAAATTAGGGTTTCAACCTTTATGGCTCCCATGAAAAGGTTATGATCACAGGAAGAAAGGGAATGATTGCAATCAAGAACATAATAAGAAAATCATAGAAAATCTTGTTTAGGTTAATAGAAACATTACCCATGAGGTTTTCCCTCGCATGGGAGGTCACCAAAGTTTTCCAGAAATCATACAAGGGTTAGGGTTTCAAGAAATTTATTTGGCTAGGGTTGAGATCATGACGATGATCATAGATCTCAAAGGATGGAATGAGATCATGGAATAGATGGTTGCAAGATTGCAGGATCTTCTTCCTAATCTCAATCAAGAACAAGATCGAAGAAAGAATAATTAAAAACTTCAGAAGAGATACTAACCTTGAATTGTCAGATCAGAGATGAGAGGCTTCAAATTTGCAGAGAAGTCTTCGAAATCACAAGAGAGAGTTTCGGAGAGGTCTTCTCACATTCAAAAAGTGTTTAAGAGGCAGCTGTAACAAAGAAACACGAAGTAGGGTTTAAATAGAAGTGAAAAACCCTAAAATTGGATTTTCTCGGATTTGAGAGTCCTTTGGTCGAGTGCTTGGTCGACTGGCCCAATCGACCAAGGAGTCGACCAAACAGAACAGCAAGGTTCAAACAGGGATTCGGAGGGCTATACAAGGTCAAATTGGGTGAGGTTTTCTTCTACAAGTCAATAAAGAAGTCTAGTTTCTAGAAATACCTTCAGATCAAGCATGGGAGTTCATTAGGTCCACCAACTAAGCTCACCTTCTTCGATGCCCAAGCAGGATTTGCCAGACATAGTTCAGCAACTTCGGACAGTGATTTGGAGGGTTATATGGGGTCAAATTGAGTGGGTTTTTCTCCTACAAGTCCATCAAGAAGTCTAGCTTTGGGAAATACCTTCGGATTACGCATAGGATTTCATTAGGTATTTCAACTAATTCACCCCTCTTCGGTGCGCAGATTCAAAACTAACACTGACAATGCTCTCAAGTGAGGGGCATCATCGTCAATGTCCATGGGCTTGGGCTCCGACACCAAATCATCAACCAAAAGGTTCTACAAGTCTCTTTTTCCCCCCACTTCAGGTCTTCAGACCTACACACATAACAGATTCGGGGCCGGGTCAAGGTTAGGATAAGGCCGGACATTACAGATCTACCCTAAGGGAAAAGTCTGGCATGACTTCCTAAGGCTTTCACAGATAATAACACTGAAATCAAGGTCCAACTTTAAGGTGTAACATTTAAACTAACCCATCTTTACCCAAAACAGATAGGGTGTCCTGGCTAGGTTTGGGCTGGATTTCACACAATGTGTCTAATCAAATCCTTTTAAAATATTTATACGGACACAATTATCATGTTTTGGATTGGAAAGACTGAAAGACTAAAAAACAAAGGGGCGAACTGGGCAAAATTTCTGGCAAATATTAGCCAAAATTTTGGTGATATTTTCTAGTTTGACAGTTTCTCCAAGTGGCAAACTGGCGAATTTTGCTGAAAGTTCTCACCTTGCTCTATGCGGCAAGTATGCATATGACGCCTTGTGTGTTAAGCTATTGCTTTTTGACATTTTGTATTTAGATTTCACTTTTGGGCTTTTTTTTTTTTTAATTTATTTTAAATGATCAAAATTTATTCCACAACCTTCTAGTTGTTACCATGGAACTTAAGCTAATTAACAATCTTGTGGTTACACAAAAATACTCAAGTCAAGCTAATGAGATTGCTTATTAAGCTTTATTATCATCAACATTTTTTTTAGAACAGGGGATTTTTTTATTCTGGGTATGGGGATATTATGTAATATACCATCCGGTAGAATTGACCCACAATCTCTTTACTAAGAGTTGTTGGTCTTACAAGACAAGCAAACTTGAGATCGTTTTATTATCATCCCCACTGCCATTGGCAGTCATGATCAGCTATGGTGAGCCGCCATATGTTGCAGAGGGAGGAGTATACGGTGGGCAATGCGCCAAGCATGCCTGCTTGGTTGGTGCACATGCATTCCCACCTTTAATCGTTTGACAACACCAGCAAGTTTTCAAACAAAAAGGTACATGGTTACACGGCGTAAGAGTTATTTTATTACTTTCGCCACTGCTGGTCTGCATCATCTTCCTCAAGTCCCAGCTGCTGGGGGTGTTCTCTGGGGCAGTGCTACTTGCTGCATTGCTGCTGTTAATGTGAACTGCGAGCATTAGAACTGTGAAGAGCATCAAGTTGAACCTTGCAGCCATTGGAATATTAGCAATCAATCTTTGCCTTGTTGCAATTCCAGAATTTGTGATTAGGATAAGCACAGAAAAGAAGAAGAAAGAAGACCGAGAAGAAGGTAGAAGAGAAAAGATGAAGAGAAGACAAGATGGATGGATGAAAGTTGTAGGTATCTCTCCCTCTGTTAAGATAGCTTTATTTATATAAAAAGATTACATAGATATGGACAGAATTTTCTCTCCGTTTTTCAAAAAATAGAAAGACTGAAAAATAGTTACTACAGTTCATTTCAAATCAGATTTAAATCTAAGATAAGAAAAGATACAAGTGGGCAGTTGATTTAGGCCGTTTGGGGTTTGAGGCTGTGCCTTTGAAGGTTTTGATCGTCCCTTTCCTTTTCCTTTCGATTCGCCATGGAGGTTACCATGGCCACTGGAGATCCACCTCGAGTGGCCCCAAGACAATCTCGACAGCCTCCGACTCGAGGCAACACCAATGGGCGAAGGGATGAAAACCAGGCTCGCTCCTGGGCTAGCCTTTTTTCAGGTGGGAGAGTTCATGCTGAAGGGGCTACAACTCTTCCTTTCTTTGAACCTACTGTTGAAGATGGAGAACTGGTTGCTCTTTGTTGTGAAGAGGACTATGCAAGGGGTATAAGAAGATGGGAATTCGCATTGATGGGGTATGTTTTTGGTGCAAAGATACCCTACACTGTGATGCAAAAATATGTGGAAGAGAAATGGCAGCACGTAGAACTTGTAGAAGTTTATGCAGCTGGGAATGGCAACTTCGTTTTTGTCTTCCCTGATAAACCTTCAAGCCAACTTATCATGGATGAAGGGCCTTGGACGTTGGGATCTAAACCCTTCATCATGTGTCCTTGGTCGCCTAAAATTGATATCAACAAGAAGGCAGAGTACGAACTGCCTCTGTGGGTTAGGTTTTATGGGTTACCCCTTCATCTCTGGGAGTCACATGCATTAGGGAGAATTGCCAGCATAATTGGCACACCTATTTGTGCTGATCGGAAAACTTCAACCAAAGAACGAGTTGCATTCGCTCGAGTTTGCATTTTAGTGAATGCTTAAAGAGGGTTGCCATTGTCCATAAAGGTGAGAACAGAGGACGGTATATGTTTTAGACAAAATATTACATATGATTGGGCTCCCCATACCTACTCAACTTGTCAAGTATTTGGTCACTCAACAGATAGGTGGCCTGCTAACACCAATTTTGTTGGGACGCCAACAGATGAGGCAACCTTAGGTGGCAGCTTCGGCATCGATGAGACCAAAGGCAAGTGTTGGGATTCGAGGAAAGCGGCCGGTATCGAATGTGCTTGACTCATCTAGGACCGAGTCAAGTCGTGCTCGACTCACCAGTTGTCTTGCATCAAGAAGTCGAGACACCGTCATTGCTGCTCAGAAGGAAAGTGCTCAAGTCACTCTCACGGATATGAAAATTGCATTTATTCAAGGGGATATTGATATTGCAAATCCAAACTTACAAGACACTGGTTTGGTAATGGAATATTCCAATTTGAATGCTGATTCAAATTTAAATATTGTCAACGATTCCCTTTTGGAAATGACAACTCATGATGCAAGAGGCATTATTACTATGCATGGTGAGGGGGATTACAATGGTAATACTAGAAAGGAAAATGGGATAAATCTTGTAGATCCTTTGGAGATGGAGGAGTTACCTTTTCAACCATCCTTTGAAAATGCAATAACTCTCTTACGTGGCAATGCTGAGGAACAGGAGGCAAATTTTAGACAAAATCCCTTATATGTTGGAGCATCAAATGTGGAGTATTCTAATAATGGAAATCCAAGCAAGGAAAGTCAACGGTTGATAGCTTTGGATTCAAAATCTATTAAAGGTTCCTCAAGTAGTGAATCCTCGCCTTTAAGGAAACTTAGCTCTTTTGGAAACGCGGGTTAGCGTATGTTTGGGAGGGGAGGGCTAACCAACTCTAGTCGAGCATCCAGCGTGGTTAACCATTTTTCAGTCTTGCAAAACTTGGATCCTTCAGACGATAATTCTTCACATGGAGAATTTAATGATGGGAATAATAGAGAAAGAGATAGGAGTCCTGCTAAAGCTTCCAAGCCTCATTCCAATCCCGTCCTTAATAAATGATAATAATTGCAGGGTGGAATGTCCGAGGTCTCAATGACCCCGGGAAGAAGAGAGCAGTTCTTGAGTGAGCTACTTCTAATAAAATTGCGGTGTTTGGGTTGATGGAGACTCATGTCAAGGCCAAGAATTTTTCTTTTGCTTCGCGCCAGTTTTCCAATAAGTGGCGTTGTATTGGTAATTACTTTGCTTGTGATTCTGGAAGACTCTGGATTGTTTGGGACCCGGACTTGGTGGATATGCATCTCCTTCATGTGACAGATCAACTCATGCATACAGAAATACATATTCGCTGTTCGAATGATAAAGTAGCTGCTACTTTTATCTATGGTTCCAATTCTGAGCATCACAGGGAGATGCTTTGGAATGACCTTCGCCACCTTAGTACCTTTGTCAACCTCCCGTGGACTCTTCTTGGCGATTTCAATGCCATCAAGGATCCGAGGGAGCGTCAAACTGATGTTGCAATTAATAGAAGAAGATACGATCCCATGCGGAGGTGTATCACTGATTGTGATTTAATGGAGCTTCGATGGAGTGGCCATCAGTTCACTTGGAGTAATTATGGCAGCAGAGAGGGTAGACATATGTCCAAAATTGACCATGTTCTTGTGAACCATCAGTGGTTAGACTCTTTTGCTAATTCTCATGCAGTTTTTCAAAATCGAGGAGTTTCTTATCATTGCCCCATGCTTATCCATTTGGGTTCCCGCCCTGCCATTCGAGGTAAACAATTTTATTTCTGCTCTTTTTTTGCTGACCATGAAGATTTCCTCCCTTTGGTCCGCAAAGTGTGGTCTCTTCAGGTGGATGGCTCTCCTCTTTTTGCACTCTTGGCGAGGCTTCGACTTCTTAAGATTGAGCTTAAACATTGGAGCAAAGCCAAGTTTTCTTACTTAGACTCCCAAATCTCTTGCATCAAATCCTCCTTAAATGCTATACAGTCTCTCATTCAAGATGATCCAGATAATTTAGATCTTCACCAAAGAGAGCAGAGAGAGGCAGACCACCTCAGATTCCTTCTCCAGGCTAGTGAGTCTGAAGCTAGGCAAAAAGCTCACGCTCGCTGGCTCCAAGATGGTGACGGTATCATTAAATTCTTCCATCGATCAATCAAGACTAGAAGGTCTAGGAATTGGGTCTCCACCATTCAGTCCTCTACTAGTGATTGGATTACTAATGAAGAGCAAATTCGTCATGAAGCTGTTAATCACTTCGAACAAGCCTACAATGGCTCGTCACAGGTGGTTTGTACTAATTTGGATCTCCCCATTGACAGATCTATCTCCTCCGTGGAAGGTGCCTTCCTCACTCGTGCCTTCACTGTCGAAGAGATCAAGGGGGTGATTTTTAGTGCCGATGACGATTCTTCTCCAGGCACGGATGGGTTCAATGCAACCTTTTTCAAGAGATCCTTGGAGGTGACAGGAGAGTTTGTTTGTCATTTTATCATGGATTTCTTTGCCACCTTTAGGATGCCTGATGAACTCAAGTTGTCTAAGCTCACTCTGATTCCTAAAGGCGATGCTCAATCTACCTTTAGTGATTTTCGCCCAATTGCGGTTAGTAACTTTATTTACCGTTTCATTGCTAAGTTACTAGCTAATCGCTTGAAGCAGGTCCTTCCTAAGGTGGTGGGGATAAATCAGGTGGCCTTCATGGAGGGCAGACAAAGCACTAATCATATTCTCCTGTTGTCACGCCCTCCCAGCCGGTACCCTATCTGGCATACCCGAGAGTGTGATCCACAGCCCGAAGATCAGGTATCGAGTGATCAACCTCCCACATAAACAATAACATAATCATGAACAATCATAACAAGAGTGCGGAAGATAAATCATAGATCCAATAAAGAAAGAATGAATCATAAATGAATCAGAATACTAAATATAATCAGAGTATCAAACAGATAAGTAAAGCGAGGCAAAAATCCCACTTTACAACCAGCGGAAAAGTAGCTCTAAAAGAATAAACTAGACAAAATCTAATCCCAATAACAAGTACATTGGGTAACTAAATTGTTCTCCACTTTATAGACAACATCCTTGTAAGTGTAAATCTCATAAATAGCACAAGGACGCTTCCACTCAATGGTCGGACTAAGCATCGTACGGAGCATAACCACTCGCGGGATCTTCAGAGTAATTGTGGTAACCGCAATCACCTTCCTGGAGATATGCCTCTTCGCCTTGCGCTTCTTCATAGGGACCGTCATAACACTCAGTACCTGCAGGATAGTCTAACAACATTGTACAATAAAGGAATGAGTTTCAAAGAAACTCGGTAAAGCGATTAAAAATCCATAATAACATAAATGGCAGGATTCCGGAACAATCATGAATGCAATATGATATGAGACAAGCAATGAATGAATGAATCTAACTCTATGTATGCTGGTCTCTATTGGCGAGACATGCTTTAAGTCATAGCACCGTACTTCTTTAGGAAAGTCCACTCACATCCTCAACCATTTAAGATATCTTGGATTCTCTCACGGATCATTTCACCGGTCTTGAGCAGCCGATTGGTAATGGGTCCTTCATCCCTCGGGACAAACCTTGGCGGGGGTAAGTCAACACACTCTCTCACAACCATTTGGTATAAGTGCTGGCGCATGTCGGGGTAAAACCTAGCCAAATGCAAGTCTTCTACTTAGTTACATCAAGTCGGATCCAGATACTTCCATTCCTCGTCCCGACGATCCTTTCCGGTATCCTTCACACTAGAGTCAGCGTATCCTATGGCACCGACCAACTCGGACTACGGACTCATCAACCCTATTGATCATCCACATATGGTAAACGGGAAGCTCTCACGTCCTCTCACGGGTTGGTTACCGGTCTTAAGCGCCCGTGAGCCCAAGTCTAACCATATGCAACCCTACCAATAAATGGCCCCCACAATGTGATTCCTGTCCTCTCACGGGTTGGTTACCGGTCTTGAGCGCCCATGAATCCCCATTGCTACCACGGGTCGTTCGGTCTCAATACCCCTCCGATTAGGGTCGACATAACAGGACATCCTAGCCAAACACTACTAGACAATCCTAGATATGTCATCCAACAGTTTAGGAAGGTGTCCAGAGGGCATCTCCGGAAACATCCCATAATATTCCCGTAGTAGTCCAAGGACAGAAGTGTCGAAAGGACACCTCTCCTTCCCAAACCATACTTAAGCATACACATGCATCAATTCATATCATCACATATATGGTAACTTCATATATGGAAAGAAATCAGTAATTACAATCACTTGTATATAATTGGTAAGTAAATCATACATGAATCAATTTATTATGAATAAGTAATGCTACTGTAATCAAAGTTATGCAATAGTAGTATATCATTGTAAGAATCTAATTTAGGAAACATATTAATGATATTCAAATATAGAAACTAGATTCATGCTATCTATGTAATTAAGGAAATAACCATCCTTACCTTTTATAACTCGCAAGAAATCCTAAGAAATCAAGTAAGATCTTGGCAAACTTGAGAAGAAGGTCCTAAACAAGTATATACAACATATTAGGAAAGATCCCTAACAGAAAAGATATCAAAACATCCGAAACAGACCAATTCTGGAGTTGCTGTACTCATTGGTCGAGTGGATTGGTCGAGTGGTCCAGTCGACCAATGCAGACAGTAGCCTATAAAATCAGAGTTTTAAGATATGAAATCCGAATTTGGTGGTTCAAAAGGGTACTAATCAAGGGGTAGACTACATCAGTAGTATTCTAACAAATAGGGGACCTCAAACACCAATCAAATCAAGATATCATGATCCAAATTAGGAAACAAAAAGTTACCATAATTAACTCAACCATGGATCTTGATGAATTTGAAATAGAAAACAAAGACAAGAACAATAGGAGGATGGATCATTGCTTTCGGTAATGAAAACATGAAAACATACATAGATCTTCATGGAATAAGGCTTAGAAGCATAAATCTAAATAAGGAAATAAAACCTACCATATATGTAACTATCATGCATCATGAAGAACACATAGTATGGTAGAAGAGAACAACTAGAAATCTATAGATTATGGATCATGGAAAGAAAACACAGTAATTAACTACTAACATGATCAACATAGAAGATCCAAAGAGATCAGAATTCAGATTAGAAGTTTAACAGAGATTAAATCATGGTTTGATCATGATTCCTTCAAAAGCTTGCAATGATCATGGTTAAGATCATTGTTCTAGCCTCAAATCCTTAGGATGATCATGAGAACATGTTCAGAGATGTTTGCAACAGAGAATGCAGCATCTCTTCTACTGTCTCAACTCAAAAAGGAAAGAAAAACAAAGATGGAGGAGAAGAAGAGAGAGTAGACATACCTTTTGATGCAAAAAGAAGAGTTTCGACGAAGATCCGTCAAGAAAACACCAAGGATGCAAGAGAGATGACTTGCAGAGGTCTTTGGTTCGTTCCAGAGGGTTTGGAGGCAGCAAATACGAAGTGGACTCGAGATTGGACTTAAATAGAGCAAGAACAACCTAATTGCCAAAGACAGCACTCATTGGTCGAGTGGATTGGTCGATCGGCCCGATCGACCAATCGGTCGACCAATGCTGACAGAAGACCAAAACAGGGAATTGAAGGTCCAGATCAAATCCAATCCTAAAGGGGTTTTGCACACAAGTCAAGTGACTTACCTAATAGGTAGAAATGCCTTCAAACCAAGATAGAGAGCACTCCAAGTCCATCAACTAATTAGATCTTCATCAGGATTCAGTTTCCATAAATAGAACCTCATCATCAACTTTCATGGATTCAAAGCCAGACACCAAGTCCTCTACTGGGATGGCCCAAAGCTGACTTCTTACTTTACTTCGGGTCATCGGACCTACAAATAACAAGGTTTCAGGGTCAAGGTTAGGGCTGGGTTTTACACCTGTGCCAAGAGATTCTTTAGGACTACCATATTCCAAGGGGACAGTCTCATTTTTCTGCAAAGATTGACTTAAGGAAAGCTTTTGACTCCGTGCAATGGAGTTTTCTTTTTTCCTTACTTAGCAAACTGAATTTCCCGGCCACCTTCATCCATTGGGTGGTCAAGTGTGTGGCAAACCCAAGCTATGTGATCTTCCTAAATGGCACTCAGTCTAATCGCTTCTATGCTAACAGAGGGCTTAGACAGGGCTGCCCAATGTCACCTATGTTGTTCAATATGGTTCTTCAAATCTTCACAGATTCTCTTGGTGTGGCGGCAAAGAATAGACTTTTTGACTATCACCTTCATTGTGAAGACCCAGAGATCACCTCGATTTGTTTCGTAGATGATTTGTTTGTTTTTGGTGAAGCCTCTATCAAGAATGCAGATACTTTGGGCGAGCTTTTCAGGGAGTTCTCTTCTCATTCTAGTCTGACTATAAACAATGCAAAATCTAACATATTCTTTGCCAATGTCTCTCCAGAGATAGTGAATGTTTATGAGCAAAAGGTGGGTTTCTCTTTTGAAAACCTCCCGGTCACATATCTTGAGATCCCAATTTCTTCTAAAGCCTTGACTACTGGTGATTTCTCTCCTCTTTTAAATAAAGTTGATCGTCGCCTCTCAGCTTGGAAGAATCAATGTTTATCCTATGCTGGAAGACTCACCCTTATAAAGTCGGTCCTTATGGGGGTTGTAGCTTATTGGATTAACACCGTAAAAATCCCAGTTTTGGTCGTCAATCATCTTGAGAGTATGATGGCGAAGTTCCTTTGGAGAGGGGGGTCGACTCCAGGTTCTTACAAAGTCTCTTGGCTTGCGATATGTAAACCTGTTGAGGAGGGTGGCCTTGGTGTTAAGAAGTTGGATGACTTGAATCCTGCTGCTATGGCTAGGCATATTTGGTCCTTATCAACTAAAAGGGAGACTTGTTGGGTTCGATATATTTATAAGAGGTGGCTCAAAGAAGATTCTATTTGGTCTTTGAAAGAACCTCCCCACTGCTCGGTGACTTTCGAAACCATTCTTAAAGCCCGATCTGTTACTAGTTCTTGTATTAAGTATATGATTAAGATGGGAATGACACTCTTCTTTGGGTGGATCCATGGTTGCACGGTGGCCCCATTGCTACCAATGGTATCCTCTTGGTTACAGCCCTTGGGAGGAACAAGCTTGATCGGGTGGCTTTGTTGAGGGGTGGGGATGCATCTTGGAGTAATAATAGAATTGACTTAGACATTGCCAACAGATGGCCGGAGATTGTGTCTTGCAAGGTTTACCCTCGACTCGCTGTTGACACTCCTATTTGGCTGCCTTCCACTGATGGTGTGTTCTCCCTTAGCAGTGCGTATGAAGCCATTTGACAACGTGGTGAGAAAGTTACTTGGAACAACATTATTTGGTTTTCCTCAGCTCAACCTAGGTTTGCCTTTATCACCTGGTTGGCCTTCCTTGAGAGATTAACCACCAAAAACCGTATGGTTGCATGGGGTGGTGTCATTGATTCTTCGTGCTCTTTCTGTGGTATTGATGAAGAAAGCCATGACCATTTATTCTTTAAATGCCCATATACGATGCACTTGTGGCGTGATTTTCTTACTCTAAATGGTCTCAGATTTTATGAACGGATTTCCTGGCAGGAGGAGTGCAATTGGATAATTTCCAATTTCAAAGGGAATTCTCTCATACAGTAGGTTCGGAAGTTCAGCTTGAGTGCTTTGATTTATCGGGTTTGGGAAGAGAGAAACTCAAGGATATTCACTGGAACCACTGTATGTCCTAAGAAAGTGCTGCATCAAGTGGTTGCCGATACTAGAAAAAAATTGTCTTTTCCCCAACGGTCGATTCTTGACGATGCCATCTCTAGAAGCTTCTTCTATCGATGGAAAATCAAGGTTAGTTTTACTTTTAAAAAGGCTCTTGCAATGTTTTGGAAGAAGCCGCCTCTTGGGTGGACATCAATTTGTTGTGATGGTTCCGTGAGGAATGAGATAGGCGGCTATGGCACTATAGGCAGGGATTCGCAAGGTCGATGTATTTTTGCTATTTCTGGTTGCTTGGTGGAGGACAATATTCTTCTGATGGAGTTGCAGGCTATCAAAAAGGGGCTTCTACAAGCTATCTAGCTACACATTTCCTGTGTGATTATCTGTTTAGACTCTGCCACAGCAATGGCGATGGTATTGAGGAAGTCCTCAGTTCCGTGGAAGGCGGTATACATTGTGGAAGATGTCAAAGAGATGGCATCGCAATTTCAAGGGTGTTTATTCAAGCATAATTTTCGGGAGGTCAATACTTGTGTTGATTTTTTGGCTGGATTTCTTTTTGTGCCGGGGGAGGTGGTCTTTAATTGTAACCTTCTTCCGCCTAGGTTGGCTGAGCTTGTTTATAGTGACGCCTCTGGCAAAACTTATTACCGTATGTAATCTCATGTATAGTCTCTTCTTTATTAATATTATCAGCTACTTCTTCAAAAAAAAAAAAATCTAAGATTTCCTAAACTAATTGCATAGGAAATTTGGGGCAGTCTTAGTTTTGAATCTGATTTATGGGAAACTAATGCAAGATATTCATGGCTCTTATGTTGGTCAAGAGTCTTGTGGCTATTTTAGGAAAGGTATATGTGGGACGAGTTTTATTTTACTTCTAGATTTGGCACTGATTTATTTCCAGATTTCTATGTAATTAGTTTAGGAAATCTTAGATTTATATATGATTTGAAGTGAGCTATAGAAGTAACCATTTTTAGTCTTTCTATTTTTTGGAAAGTAATCCTTTTATTAAATAAAGCTATCTTGAAAGAGGGAGAGATTCATTGAACTCTCATCCCTCCTTTTTGTCTTTTCTTCATCTTTTCTCTTCTTCCTTCTTCTCAGATTCTGTTTTCTTCTTCTCTATGCTTAACCTAGTCACAGATTCTGGAATTGTAACAATTACGACTCTTAATATTTGTTTGGCTATAAACAGAATTATATAAGAGTTATTGTGCTATTTATGCCACATAAATATGTTTGTATAGAAAAATGTATACTAGAACCCTTAGTTTGCCAAATTAGTGTTTTATGACCAAGGTGCGAAATTTCGCAAAATTTTGCCTTGGTTTTGGTAGACTTTGATCCCCATTTTGGGGGGTTTTTGGGGCCAAATTTTGTTTTTTTTTTTTTTTTTTTTCTATATTTTTTAAATTTTTATTATTTTTTATAAAATTTTTTTTTAAAATTTTTTTTTTTTCTTTTTTTTTATTTTTTTTTTTTTTTTAATTAAATTTTTTTTTTTTTTTTTAAAAAATTATTTTTTTTTTTTAAAAAAAAAAAAAAAAATTATATATATATCATACTACTATAATAAAAGCATGTACTCTACCTTTTTCGCAAATCTTTTTCTGTCCTTTTCTATCCCTATCATTGTTTTAAATACCAATAATGTTGTACTATTTGTTATTTCTTTATTTATTTTTATAAGGATAATTTAGACATTTTAGTCATTAATTATTATTAATTTATCATTAATTTTAATCCTTCTCTCAATTTCTCTCTCGATTTATCTCTCGACCTCTTTCAATCTCGCTCAAAGTCTGTCACTCTCTATATCCCTCTCCTTCTCAAACTCTCTCTGAATCTCTCTCTCTAAATTACTGCACTCTCTAAATCTCTCTACGACCTCTCTCAATCTCTCTCAAAGTCTGTCGCTCTCTATATCCCTCTCCCTCTCGAACTCTCTCTCTGAATCTCTCTTTAAATCCCTTTCGATCTCTCTGAGTCTTCAATCTTTCTTTTCCCTTCTCCCTCTCGAACTCTCTCTCTGAATCTCTCTTTAAATCCCTCTCAATCTCTCTGAATCTCTCTCAATCTTTCTTTTCCCGTTCGTCTGATTTTTCTCTTTCATCTAATTTTTCCAAATTCCCAACTTTCGATTATTGCAGAATTTACCTCTGCAGAGTTCAGTTAAAGTAATAACTGAAGAGATATTCTGCACCTTCCGTTGAATCGAAGGTAAGAGCTTCCTGAAGTAAACCCTTGCACAGTTCAAGTTCTTCTTTTGGTATATTATTGTTAACGCATGTTCACAGAAAAGCAAGCTATAATGGGTGAGGTGGGTTGCCTTCTACTTCTCTCTTCCTCTCAATTTTGAAATTTGAATTTTATGTTCAGTTATATTCGAGGAATTTATTGGGTTTCTATGTATTTGTTCTCTCATTGCAGAAAGATAATCAGAAACCGAACGATGGTGAGAAGCCGAACAATGGTGAGAAGAAGGAGATGGGGGAAGAAAGAAGATGGATCGATAATGGCGGTTTTGAAGGTCGACATGCATATTGCAAAGGATGTGCCAAGAAAATAAAGCGGGCTGTCAAGGGTTTTCAAGGTATTAATCCACTCTCTGTACCATTTGTAGTGTTCGTCTTCTACATTTTTTTTGAATTTCAATTCCGTTGAAATTCAACAATTTGCTAAAGAGTTTTTTATTAGCTCTTCGAATTTGTTATAGAACTCGAAATTTGGATTCTGATTTATTGACTTCTGGATTCACAAAATCGAGAATTAACATTATCTTATCTTCTGATACGGCATTAACATTATTTGCTAACATCCTAACATTATCACTGATACGGTTAACATTATTTGTGCCCTTCAAGCTTTGATGGAAGGCTTCAATGTCCTGACCCTTAAAGATGTGCTTTCAAAAGCTGACATCTTCGTTACCACTATACTGGGCACGGGGATATACTCTATGATTTTATATCAAGCTCTAGATATTTTATAAATCACGTGCCCAATATTTGGGATTAACCTTATGTATAACCGCATAACTACATGCCCAAATGCAGCTGAAAGTTATGATTACCTTGTTTCGTGGAATGCATTTTATACTACTATTATAAAAGCATGTACTCTACCTTTTTTTGCAAATCCTTTTTTTTTTCTTTTCAAATTTATAGTTGCTTCAATTTTTTCCTCACCTTTTTTTGCAAATCCTTTTTTTTTTTTTTTCAAATTTATAGTTGCTTCAATTATTTTCCCCATATATCACTACGTGCATTTGCACGTATGTTTTTTACTAGTATATATATATATATATATATATATATATATATATATGTTGTATATCTAAATAGATAAGCAATGTGTCTAATCAAATTCTTTTAAAATATTTATACGGACACAATTATCTTGTTTTGGATTGGAAAGATTGAAAGACTAAAAAACAAAGGGACGAACTGGGCAAAATTTCTGGGAAATATCAGCCAAAATTTTGGTGATATTCGCTAGTTTGACAGTTTCTCCAAGTGGCAAACTGGCAAATTTTGCTGAAAATTCTCACCTTGCTCTATGCGGCAAGTATGCATATGACGCCTTGTGTGTTAAGCTATTGCTTTTTGACATTTTGTATTTAGATTTCACTTTTGGGTTTTTTTTTTAAATTTATTTTAAATGATCAAAATTTATTCCACAACCTTCTAGTTGTTACCATGGAACTTATGTTAATCAACAATCTTGTGGTTACACAGAAATACTCAAGTCAAGCTAATGAGATTGCTTATTAAGCTTTATTATCATCAACATTTTTTTAAGAACAGGGGATTTTTTTATTCTCGGTATGGGGATAGTATGTAATATACCATCTGGTAGAATCGACCCACGGCCTCTTTACTAAGAATTGTTGGTCTTACAAGACAAGCAAACTTTAGATCGTTTTATTATCATCCCCACTTCCATTGGCAGTCATGATCAGCTAAGGTGAGCCGCCATATATTGCAGAGGGAGGAGTATACGGTGGGCAACGCGCCAAGCATGCCTGCTTGGTTGGTGCACATGCATTCCCACCTTTAATCGTTTGACAACACCAGCAAGTTTTCAAACAAAAAGATTCATGGTTGCATGGCGTAAGAGTTATTTTACTACTTTCGCCACTGTGGGTCTGCATCATCTTCCTCAAGTCCCAGCTGCTGGGGGTGTTCTCTGGGGCAGTGCTACTTGCTGCATTGCTGCTGTTAATGTGAAGTGCGAGCATCAGAACTGTGAAGAGCATCAAGTTGAACCTTGCAGCCATTGGAATATTAGCAATCAATCTTTGCCTTGTTGCAATTCCAGAATCTGTGATTAGGATAAGCACAGAGAAGAAGAAGAAAGAAGACTGAGAAGAAGGGAGAAGAGAAAAGATGAAGAGAAGACAAGATGGATGGATGAAAAGAAGACAAGATGGATGGATGAAAGTTCTAGGTATCTCTCCCTCTGTTAAGATAGCTTTATTTATATAAAAAGATTACATAGATATGGACAGAATTTTCTCTCCATTTTTCAAAAAATAGAAAGACTGAAAAATAGTTACTACAGTTCATTTCAAATCAGTTTTAAATCTAAGATAAGAAAAGATACAAGTGGGCAGTTGATTTAGGCCGTTTGGGGTTTGAGGATGTGACTTTGAAGGTTTTGATCGTCCCTTTCCTTTTCCTTTCGATTCGCCATGGAGGTTACCATGGCCACTGGAGATCCACCTCCAGTAGCCCCAAGACAATCTCGACAGCCTCCAACTCGGGGCAACACCAATGGGCAAAGGGATGAAAACCGGGCTCGCTCCTGGGCTAGCCTTTTTTCAGGCGGGAGAGTTCATGCTGAAGGGGCTGCAACTCTTCCTTTCTTTGAACCTACTGTTGAAGATGGAGAACTGGTTGCTATTTGTTGTGAAGAGGACTATGCAAGGGGTATAAGAAGATGGGAATCCGCATTGGTGGGGTATGTTTTTGTTGCAAAGATACCCTACACTGTGATGCAAAAATATGTGGAAGAGAAATGGCAGCACGTAGGACTTGTAGAAGTTTATGCAGCTGGGAATGGCAACTTCGTTTTTGTCTTCCCTGATAAACCTTCAAGCCAACTTATCATGGATGAAGGGCCTTGGACGTTGGGATCTAAAACCTTCATCCTGCGTCCTTGGTCGCCGGAAATTGATATCAACAAGAAGGTAGAGTACAAATTGCCTCTGTGGGCCTGGTTTTATGGGTTACCCCTTCATCTCTGGGAGTCACATGCATTAAGGAGAATTGCCAGCATAATTGGCACACCTATTTGTGCTGATCGGAAAACTTCAACCAAAGAACGAGTTGCATTCGCTCGAGTTTGCATTTTAGTGAATGCTTAAAGAGGGTTGCCATTGTCCATAAAGGTGAGAACAGAGGACGGTATATGTTTTAGACAAAATATTACATATGATTGGGCTCCCCATACCTACTCAACTTGTCAAGTATTTGGTCACTCAACAGATAGGTGCCCTGCTAACACCAATTTTGTTGGGACGCCAATGAGGCAACCTTAGGTGGCAGCTTCGGCATCGATGAGACCAAAGGCAAGTGTTGGGATTCGAGGAAAGCGGCCGGTATCGAATGTGCTTGACTCATCTAGGACCGAGTCAAGTCGTGCTCGACTCACCAGTTCTCTTGCATCGGGAAGTCGAGACACCATCATTGCTGCCCAGAAGGAAAGTGCTCAAGTCACTCTCACGGATATTGAAATTGCATTTATTTAAGGGGATATTGATATTGCAAATCCAAACTTACGAGACACTGTTTGCATTATTACTATGCATGGTGAGGGGGATTACAATGGTAAGACTAGAAAGGAAAATGGGATAAATCTTGCAGATCCTTTGGAGATGGAGGAGTTACCTTTTCAACCATCCGTTGAAAATGCAATAACTCTCTTACGTGGCAATGCTGAGGAACAGGAGGCAAATTTTTGACAAAATCCCTTATATGTTGGAGCATCAAATGTGGAGTATTCTAATAATGGAAATCCAAGCAAGGAAAGTCAAGGGTTGAACGGTTTGGATTCAAAATCTATTAAAGGTTCCTCAACTAGTGAATCCTTGCCTTTAAGGAAACTTAGCTCTTTTGGAAACGCGGGTCAGCGTATGTTTGGGAGGGGAGGGCTAACCAACTCTAGTCGAGCATCCGGCGTGGTTAACCGTTTTTCAGTCTTGCAAAACTTGGATCCTTCAGACAATAATTCTTCACATGGGGGATTTAATGATGGGAATAATAGAGGAAGAGATAGGAGTCTTGCTAAAGCTACCAAGCCTCATTCCAATCCCGTCCTTAATAAATGATAATAATTGCAGGGTGGAATGTCCGAGGTCTCAATGACCCCGGGAAGAAGATAGCAGTTCTTGACTGGGCTACTTCTAATAAAATTGCGGTGTTTGGGTTGATGGAGACTCATGTCAAGGCCAAGAATTTTTCTTTTGCTTCGCGCCAGTTCTCCAATAAGTGGCGTTGTATTGGTAATTACTTTGCTTTTGATTCTGGAAGACTCTGGATTGTTTGGGACCCGGACTTGGTGGATATGCATCTCCTTCATGTGACAGATCAACTCATGCATACGGAAATACATATTCGCTGTTCGAATGATAAAGTAGCTGCTACTTTTATCTATGGTTCCAATTCTGAGCATCACAGTGAGATGCTTTGGAATGACCTTCGCCACCTTAGTACCTTTGTCAACCTCATGTGGACTCTTCTTGGTGATTTCAATGCCATCAAGGATCCGAGGGAGCGACAAACTGATGTTGCAATTAATAGAAGAAGATACGATCCCATGCAGAGGTGTATCACTGATTGTGATTTAATGGAGCTTCGATGGAGTGGCCATAAGTTCACTTGGAGTAATTATGGCAGCGGAGAGGGTAGACATATGTCCAAAATTGACCATGTTCTTGTTAACCATCAGTGGTTAGACTCTTTTGCTAATTCTCATGCAATGTTTCAAAATCGAGGAGTTTCTGATCATTGCCCCATGCTTATCCATTTGGGTTCCCGCCCTGCCATTCGAGGTAAACAATTTTATTTCTGCTCTTTTTGGGCTGACCATGAAGATTTCCTCCCTTTGGTCCGCAAAGTGTGGTCTCTTCAGGTGGATGGCTCTCCTCTTTTTGCACTCTTGGCGAGGCTTTGGCTTCTTAAGATTGAGCTTAAACATTGGAGCAAATCCAAGTTTTCTTACTTAGACTCCCAAATCTCTTGCATCAAATCCTCCTTAAATGCTATACAGTCTCTCATTCAAGATAATCTAGATAATTCAGATCTTCACCAAAGAGAGCAGAGAGAGGCAGACCACCTCAGATTCCTTCTCCATGCTAGTGAGTCTGAAGCTAGACAAAAAGCTCACGCTCGTTGGATCCAAGATGGTGACGGTAACACTAAATTCTTCCATCGATCAATCAAGACTAGAAGGTCTAGGAATTGGGTCTCCACCATTAAGTCCTCTACTAGTGATTGGATTACTGATGAAGAGCAAATTCGTCATGAAGTTGTTACTCACTTCGAACAAGCCTACAATGGCTCGTCACATGTGGTTTGTACTAATTTGGATCTCCCCATTGACAGATCTATCTCCTCCGTGGAAGGTGCCTTCCTCACTAGTGCCTTCACTGTCGAAGAGATCAAGGGGGTGATTTTTAGTGCCGATGAAGATTCTTCTCCAGGCACAGATGGGTTCAATGCAACCTTTTTCTAGAGATCCTGGGATGTGACAGGAGAGTCTGTTTGTCATGCTATCATGGATTTCTTTGCCACCTTTAGGATGCCTGATGAACTCAAGTTGTCTAAGCTCACTCTGATTCCTAAAGGCGATGCTCAATCTACCTTTAGTGATTTTCGCCCAATTGCGGTTAGTAACTTTATTTACCATTTCATTGCTAAGTTACTAGCTAATCGCTTGAAGCAGGTCCTTCCTAAGGTGGTGGGGATAAATTAGGTGCCTTCATGGAGGGCAGACAAAGCACTGATCATATCCTCCTGTGCCAAGATCTTCTTTGGGACTACCATATTCCAAGGGGACAGTCTCTTTTTTCTGCAAAGATTGAGTTAAGGAAAGCTTATGACTCCGTGCAATGGAGTTTTTTTTTTCCCCCTTACTTAGCAAACTGAATTTCCCAGCCACCTTCATCCATTGGGTGGTTAAGTGTGTGGCAAACCCAAGCTATGTGATCTTCCTAAATGGCACTCAGTCTAATCGCTTCTATGCCAACAGAGGGCTTAGACAGGGCTGCCCAATGTCACCTATGTTGTTCAATATGGTTCTTCAAATCTTCACTGATTCTCTTGGTGTGGCGGCGAAGAATAGACTTTTTGACTATCACCTTCATTGTAAAGAGCCAAATATCACCTCAATTTGTTTTGCAGATGATTTGTTTGTATTTGCTAAAGCCTTTATCAAGAATGCAGATACTTTGGGCGAGCTTTTTAGGGAGTTCTCTTCTCAATCTGGTCTGACTATAAACAATGCAAAATCTAACATATTCTTTGCCAATGTCTCTCCAAAGATGGTGAATGTTTATGAGCAAAAGGTGGGTTTCTCTCTTGGAGCTCTACTGGTCACATATCTTGGGATCCCAATTTCTTCTAAAGCCTTGACTGCCGGTGATTTCTTTCCTCTTTTAAATAAAGTTGATCGTCGCCTCTCAGCTTGGAAGAATCAATGTTTATCCTATGCTGGAAGACTCACCCTTATAAAGTCGGTCCTCATGGGGGTTGTAGCTTACTGGATTAACGCCGTAAAAATCCCAGCCTTGGTCATCAATCATCTTGAGAGTATGATGGCGAAGTTCCTTTGGAGAGGGGGGTCTGACTCAGGTTCTTACAAAGTCTCTTGGCTTGCGATATGTAAACCTGTTGAGGAGGGTGGCCTTGGTGTTAAGAAGTTGGATGACTTGAATCCTGCTGCTATGGCTAGGCATATTTGGTCCTTATCAACTAAAAGGGAGACTTGTTGGGTTCGATATATTTATAAGAGGTGGCTCAAAGAAGATTCTATTTGTTCTTTGAAAGAACCTCCCCACTGCTCGGTGACTTTCGAAACCATTCTTAAAGCCCGATCTGTTACTAGTTCTTGTATTAAGTATATGATTAAGATGGGAATGACACTCTTCTTTGGGTGGATCCATGGTTGCACGGTGGCCCCATTGCTACCAATGGTATCCTCTTGGTTACAGCCCTTGGGAGGAACAAGCTTGATCGGGTGGCTTTGTTGAGGGGTGGGGATGCATCTTGAAGTAATAATAGAATTGACTTAGACATTGCCAACAGATGGCCGGAGATTGTGTCTTGCAAGGTTTACCCTCGACTCGCTGTTGACACTCCTATTTGGCTGCCTTCCACTGATGGTGTGTTCTCCCTTAGCAGTGCGTATGAAGCCATTTGACAACGTGGTGAGAAAGTTACTTGGAACAACATTATTTGGTTTTCCTCAGCTCAACCTAGGTTTGCCTTTATCACCTGGCTGGCCTTCCTTGTGAGATTAACCACCAAAAACCGTATGGTTGCATGGGGTGGTGTCATTGATTCTTCGTGCTCTTTCTGTGGTATTGATGAAGAAAGCCATGACCATTTATTCTTTAAATGCCCATATACGATGCACCTGTGGCGTGATTTTCTTACTCTAAATGGTCTTAGATTTCATGGACGGATTTCCTGGCAGGAGGAGTGCAATTGGATAATTTCCAATTTCAAAGGGAATTCTCTCATACAATTAGGTTCGAAGTTCAGCTTGAGTGCTTTGATTTATCGGGTTTGGGAAGAGAGAAACTCGAGGATATTCACTGGAACCACTGTATGTCCTAAGAAAGTGCTGCATCAAGTGGTTGCCGATACCAGAAAAAAGTTTCTCTTTTACCCAACGGTCGATTCTTGATGATGCCATCTCTAGAAGCTTCTTCCATCGATGGAAAATCAATGTTAGTTTTACTTTTAAAAAGGCTCTTGCAATGTTTTGGAAGAAGCCGCCTCTTGGGTGGACATCAATTTGTTGTGATGGTTCCGTGAAGAATGAGAATCTGTGAGATAGGCGGCTATGGCACTATAGGTAGGGATTCGCAAGGTCGATGTATTTTTGCTATTTCTGGTTGCTTGGTGGAGGGCAATATTCTTCTGATGGAGCTGCAGGCTTTCAGAAAGGGGCTTCTACAAGCTATCCAGCTACACATTTCCCGTGTGATTATCTGTTTCGGACTCGCCACAGCAGTGGTGATGGTGTTGAGGAAGTCCTCAGTTCCGTGGAAGGCGGTAGACATTGTGGAAGACATCACAGTGATGGCGTTGCAATTTCAAGGGAGTTTATTCAAGCATAATTCTCAGGAGGTCAATACTTGTGCTGATTTTTTGGCTAGATTTTTTTTTGTGCCGAGGGGGGGGGGTGGTCTTTAATTCTAACCTTCTTCCGCCTAGGTTGGCTGAGCTTGTTTATAGTGACGCCTTTGGCAAAACTTATTACCGTCTGTAATCTCATGTATAGTCTCTTCTTTTATTAATATTATTAGCTACTTCTTCAAAAAAAAAAAATCTAAGATTTCCTAAGGGCCTGTTTCTTGAGTCTGTAGATTTCAAAAATTTAGAGATTTCAAATCTATAGACTTCAAATCTCTAGAGTCATGGTTCACAAAATTAACTGTTTGGTTAGTTTGAATTTTTGGAATGAAATTTCTAGATTTATCCCAAAAAAATATTTATTGAATTATGGTTCAAATCTTTAACGTTTTGATAGTATGGGTGAAATCTCTGAATTTCACCTCATACCCATAAATCTACAGATTCAAGTTTTTAGTGTAAAAATGTGAATCTCTAGATTTCATGAATCTAGAGATTCGCACAACCAAACAGGTAAAAATCTCCCATTTGTTAATCCAGAGATTTGAAATCTCTGGATTCGCGTAACCAAACAGGCCCTAAACTAATTGCATAGGAAATCTGGGGCAGTCTTAGTTTTGAATCTGATTTATGGGAAACTAATGCAAGATATTCATGGCTCTTATGTTGGTCAAGAGTCTTGTGGCTATTTTAGGAAAGGTATATGTGGGACGAGTTTTATTTTACTTTTAGATTTGGCACTGATTTATTTCCAGATTTCTATGTAATTAGTTTAGGAAATCTTAGATTTAAATCTGATTTGAAGTGAGCTATAGAAGTAACCATTTTTAGTCTTTCTATTTTTTGGAAAGTGGACAAAATATTCTGTCCAGATCTATGTAATCTTTTTATTAAATAAAGCTATCTTGAAACAGGGAGAGATTCACTGAACTCTCATCCCTCATTTTCGTCTTTTCTTCACCTTTTCTCTTCTTCCTTCTTCTCAGTTTTTGTCCTCTTCTTCTCTATGCTAAACCTAGTCATAGATTCTGGAATTGTAACAATTACGACTCTTAATATTTGTTTGGCTATAAACAGAATTATATAAGAGTTATTGTGCTATTTATGTCACATAAATATGTTTGTATAGCAAAATGTATACTAGAACCCTTAGTTTGCCAAATTAGTGTTTTATGACCAAGGTGCGAAATTTCGGAAAATTTTGCCTTGGTTTTGGTAGATTTTGATCCCCATTTTGGGGGGGTATTTTGGGCCCAAATTTGGTGTCTATTCTAATTTGATGCCAATACTTGATAAATTTGAATTATTTCTTATAAATTCTTCGATACAAATTTTCTTTCCTAGCCACATTTAACATGTTATCCTATGAGAACTAAATCATTGGGACATAATTGGAAAGATTACCGGTTGACCTTGAAGATTCCATTACAGAATCCCTTCATAATTTGAGTTGTTTCCATAAGTTTTTTCATGTATATACTCTTCCCTAACCACATTTGGCACATTGCCTTTTGAGGCCTAAATCACTGGGATATAATTGATAATATTGCTCATTGATCTTGAAGATTTTGCTACAAAATGTCTTCTTAATTTGAATTATTTCCAGAAATTATTCTATGTAGATTCTCCTCCCTAACCACATTTGGCACATTGCCTTTTGAGGCTTGAATCATTGAGGAAGAATTGGTAAAATTGTCCATTGACCTTGAAAGATTCTGTTATAGAATCGCCCGAGAAAATCACCTAAAAATTGCGAGAAATAGTCAAAATATCAAAAAAATCGAGATATCAGCGATATATTGGTCGATTTGCCGATTTTGAACAAGATATCGCTGATATTTCGACGATTTCAAACGAGATATTGCCGATATTTCAGCGATTTCTTGCTTATCTCAGATTCATTTGGGAAACAATTTTGGTAGTCACCGAATCGGCCGAAATTCGGCGACATGTTTTACCATGGTTATAACTTAATTTGAGAGAAGTTGTAGAATAAGAGTGAAGAGAGAAACAGAGTCATTTAGAGAAGAAGAGAGATAGAATTAGGGTAATGAAACTTCAATACTCATTGCCTTCTTGGGGTTCCTATCCCCAGTTAAATACATCCTCTGTCAATACTGTTGGGTCTAGGGATTGGTGATGATTGTGGCAATCATTGGACAAAAAATAAAAACAAGTGGGGTCTGGTCCCCCTTACTAGGTATGTTCCTTCAGGTATGCTCCCATCCTCACTAATCTACTTGGGGTGGTGTGACCTTGGTGTCCATGTGTGCTCCAGTTGGCTTCTCTTGTCACCCCCTTCGCTGTGAGATACATCTCACAATGCCATATGGCCATCTAACTGACATGGAACTTAGGGGAGCTCTCAAGTACCATGGTTGCTTTGCTGCTTTGTTAACTATGATGTGGAGGAAATGAAGAGAATAGTGTTTTTTCAAGTTTGAAAGCAAATCAGATGGGAAAAATAGGGTACTGGGTTATGTATTAAAACTTTGTTATCAATTCCCAAGAATCCAATGGGTGGATTGGGTCAAAACTTGAATCAAATCTAGGGTAGGATATATGGGATGATGTTCAAAGTTTAGTGGGGATGCAACGGTGATTGAAGTAGATCTAGGTTTTTGGGTGGGGATTCTCTGAAAGTTGATCCCACTAAAGAAAGGGATCTTTCTGGAATGAAGGCCTCAATGAGATGGTTCTGTGGCTGTAATTTGGACCGGAACTAATGGCTACTTCCAATTTTTAGAGGATTTCAAGGTCTGTCTCGAAAGTGGATTGATGGGGGTTCGTAAAATGATCAAGAAAATAGGAAGATTGGGGAAAGAAAGGGTGGGTATGAGTTTGATCTTCCACTTACCTCGCTTTTGATGTGATTCAATGGGCGAATCTTCAATCACAGGCTAATTTCATAGCCGGAACTGGAATTCAGAGTTTGAACACCAAAAACATTAAGCCCCTAGACTTGAAACACTAGGGAAACAGTACTTGACTTTAAACACCAACCACAAACAGCAAGCTATGATTGTTTTATTTGAGTGTTATTTTGAAGTTGTACTTTGATGAGCACATTTATGTGTGAAATCTTAGGGCATAAAGCATGCATTTTACACACTTAGAGTGTAGTCACTAATTTGGGTTTTATGTTGTTTTTGCAGATCTTAGGACTTTTCAAGATTTAAGCAAATATTTGGAGTTTTGGGTATGAATCATGCAATTTTACACGTCAAAAGGTCCATTCAAATTCTCAAATGCGAAAATAGTCCTGATCTGGAGAATGATGGGCTAGCGATGTGATTATGGACAACTCCAAAATATTTAAGAGATAAAGAAGGCAATTTTGATCTATGGCTGAAACTATAAATTATCAATCAAATCTATAGAAATATTATTGAGAGAGTCCAAATGGAGAAAAGAGTCATTGCGTACTTCAATATTTTATTTCCTATTTGGGATTTGATTAAAGAAAGAAAAAGAGGAAAAAGAATTATATTCAGAGAAGGAAGAAGGAAAAATCCAGTTTTTAAATGTCTCTGTTCAATTTCGATCAAGCCCTTCCTTGAATGGTCATCCAGTGTCGGATAAAGCTGATTTTTGGAAGAGAGCTTCACGACTACCTGATCCTCAAATCCAACGGTGGAATTATGCATTTGATCTCTCTAAGCCAATCCGATTAGTATGCCAAAAACCTAATTGTTTAAGTCAAATAGGAACTCCGAGTTTGATTCAAATTCTGTCAAGATTCATATCACAAGTAAAATCTATAAAAGGAGAGCATACTCCATCAAGGGAGAACGTGTTTTTAGCTTAGGAAGAGCACATTTTCTTTTCTCTTCAGTTTATTTTAGGCTTTCTTTAGTTTTCTTTGATTGCTTTTGTGAGATTTTAATTTCTAGAATGAATGTTTAGGTTTAATTTTTCTATGTAATGCAATTTCAAGTTCAAGATCAAGTTTCAAGTTTGAGGATTTGTTTTTCTCTAGGACTAGAAATTGCATATCTATATTTGGTTGTTAGGGTTGGTTGCGATTCGAATCGTTTGTTCAGTTCTTTTTATTATTTGAAGTTTAAAGATGCAAGTAAGTAACCTTCTTTAATAATCTTCTCTCCCCCCTCCGTTCCTACTTCTATCAACTCCTCAATATTCTTAATTTAGGATTTACTTTCAGCATTTATTTATTGTTCTCACTTCCCCTGGGTCCTTGATCAAAGATGTATATTGATGTAGAGAAATTATGATCGAACCTGGTTCATACTTGGTTTGACCCTCGACTACGGTCGGGACGAAGGGAATCAACTCGCTTCCGAGTGAGCCAGGTCCAGGAGATAGTTTGCTGAGGAAGAAAACTAAATCATCCACAAGCATGCCCTAATCCAACTATGGATTAGGTCAATTACCCTAATGATGATAGACACAACTTGGCGGCTGTCTCTTATCGTCATTGAAGGGATAATCATCAAATGACCACGAGATTATCCTAGGAGTCCTCTACTAGTTCAAACTAGTAGAAGTCTATTGCTCAATGGATCTAACTGTTAAGATCCAACGACTATCTGAAGAAGGCTCAAATACATCCAACGAAGAAGATTCGAAGGTACACTCTATATAAACCTCACCTACCTGCAAGGTAGAGAGGACCCAGATCCATACACACATTTGGATGTAAACACTCATATGCTTATGATCTAGATCGTATTCCAGTTATTCATTCCTTAGCTCTGTGCTTCTAGCAGAGCCGTTTGTGATTAAGTTCATCGACTGACTTAGCCTTCGGAGGTGTACTCCCGACCCCAGCGGTCGAGCCACATCGACGCTTTTGTGTGGCCAGATCATTCTAAGGAGATCTAAGGGCTGAGCAGATTTTGGACGCATCATTTGGCGCTGTCTGTGGGAAACGATTCAGAAAGCTATGGTGACTAGATCGTCAGCAGCCGATGCGCATCGCGATGCTGGTGTCCAAATCCCGGAGTAAATAATCCCAGATATTCCTCAGGGAAGCTTACCACCTCTCGAAGTAGATGGCGATCAAGGGGGAAACAATCCTCCAGAGACACTCCAGAATCAATTGGATCAAATGAAGATCCAACTTTTGGAAGTAAGTCAAGCACTCCGTGTGCTAACCAAGCGAGTGGTATTACCACAAAAACCTAATCATCGTGATCCAGGGAGGCGTGTATTACCACATTATCAGAGATTGATTGAAGATCAGAATATCGATAAGAACTTTCGTGAAGGTGATCGAGTACCTAGGAGAGCCGAAGATTTACCTAGGCAGGACGATCGGTTTGACAGACCATAAGGGAGTACAACCGATTCAAATACAAGGTTGGTTACAGGAGTGAGAACTCACTCGCCAACTGTTAGACAATCTGTTCATGATGATCGAGCTGTTAGTGACAATCGAGCTATTCGTGATGGTTGAGATGTTCGTAATGATCGGGCTGTTCGCGATGAACGAGTAGTTCGTGATGATCGTTTTGTTCGAGGTTGTGATCGTGTTGCAGAAGATCATTCAACACATATCGGGCAGGAATTGGCCAATATTAATCAGAAGCTGGGACAACTGGCTAAAGGAAGGATAACTGATGATATCTATTCAGTTATTCAAAAGACTCCTTTTGCCGAGCCAATTGCGGGATACCAGTTTCCTCACAATTTCCGTTTGCCAACTTTTTCCACATTCGATGGCTCCGGAGATCCTACTGCCCGCATCGGTTATTATCAGCAAACTATGGCAGTTGCAGGGTAATTCGATGAAATTCTCTGAGGGGTTTTTGGTTCATCTTTAACCGGAGCGGCGCAGAAATGGTTTTCAAACCTCCCAACAGGAAGGATTGTAAATTTTGATGAGTTGGCACGTAAATTCATAGGGCGATTCCAGGTCAAGAAGACAGAGGAAACCTTGTTTACTATTAGACAAGGAAAGAGCAAGCCGATCAAAGAATATCTAAAAAGATTCAATAGAGTTACAATGGAGATAGAAAATCTGGATGAGCAAGTAGCTAAAATTGCTTTGTTCACTAGACTCACTAACCGAAGACTCTTGGAGTTATTACTTCAGGATATGCCTACAACTTATGCTGAGTTGGTGCAGAGATGCCAAAAGTAGGCGGAAGTCATGGAGATCTTAGATGCACGCCAGGGGGATAATAAAGCCTCCACCAAAGAAGAAAAGGCTCCTGAGAACAAGCAGAAGCCAAAGCAGAATGTTCGTGATAGAGTTGGAAAGCCTCAGGCATGGGGCAGAGATCTCCCGGTAAAAGCGAGTATACTCCATTAAAGACTCCTCGGGCTGATATTTTGAATATCATCAAAAGGCGAAATATTTTGAAGTGGCCCCCAAAGCTTCCTTCAAAACCTGGGGAGCAACAGGATCGAGAAAGATATTGCCATTTCCACAAGGATTACGGTCATTATACAAATGATTGTCGCCATTTGAAAGCAGATATTGAGAGATTGATATCTCAGGGACATTTGTCCAGTTTTGTTAATAAAAGAAGAGAGGAGCCACGTGAAGCTGGCCCCAAAAGGGATCGTTCTGTTAGTCTAGAAAAACCGAAGCAGACTCCAAAATCTAAAAAGGTTAAGGAGGTGATTGATGCTACTCGGTCACCGATCCTTACAATATTTGGAGGCCCCGAACCTGAATCATTCCGGAGGTTGAAGGCAAAATCTAAATTTGTTGGAACCGGAGAGACGCAGAAGTTTAAGAGGCCAAATGGTGAAGATTCTATCACCTTTGACGAAGAAGATTAAAGAGGCATTTGTCTACCTCATGATGATGCCATAGTCATCAAGGTAGAGATAGCGCGCCGAGAAGTACATAGAGTTTTGGTTGATACAGGGTCTGCTACAGACCTAATATCTTATGAGGTGTATCAAAAGCTTAAGGTGGATGAAGACTTGATGGAGCCATCATCCACACATTTATATGGTTTTGCAGGATCGTTTGCAATAGCCGAGGGATCTGTCCAGTTGGACCTATCGATTGGAAGTTTTCCCAAAGAGACTACCGTTAGAGTAAATTTCTTGGTGGTTCGAGAACTTCCAGCCTATAATGTTATCCTCGGGCGGCCATCTTTGTCCAAGTTAGGTGCTATGTTTCTACGAAGCACCTGAAGATAAAATTCCCAACAGAGATGGGAATTGGTCAAGTTTCATCTAACAAGAGGATTTCTTGGCAATGTTATGTTGCCTACTTGAAGGACAAAGAGGGCCCAAGGAAGGTGACTGCCCTACCATGAAGTACGAGACGATCGGGAAGAAACAGAAATGCAAAGGCCCGAGCCGGTAGAAAGGCTTGAGCGAATCCAGTTGTTTCTTGACAATGAAGAAAAAATTACTTATATCGGATCTGAGCAGCTGGAGGAGTTCAAAGAAGAGTTGAAGTCTTTTCTTCAACAAAATAGTGACGTATTCGCATGGTCTGCCGAAGACATGCCTGCAATCGATCGGAGCGTTGCAGAGCATAAACTCTAGATAGATCCAAAGGTGAAACCAGTTATCCCAAAAAGGAGAAATTTCTCCATAGAGAAATATCAAAGCCGTTCGGGGTGAAGTGGAAAAATTGAAGAGTTCTGGTTTCATCAAACAAATTGAATGCCCAATCTGGTTGGCCAATGTAGTGATGGTCAAAAAGGCTAATGGGAAGTGGAGGATGTGTACATATTACACAGACCTCAACAAGGCTTGCCCTAAAGATTGCTATCCGTTGCCCAGGATTGACCTCTTGATAGATGCGACTGCAGGATATGAAACTTTCAGTTTCATGGATGCCTACCCAGGGTATAATCAGATCCTCATGAATCAGGAGGATGAAAAGTTTATGGCTTTCATGATTGATCGCGAAAGCTTTTACTATAAAATCATGCCATTTGGCTTGAAAAATGCAGGGGCTACATATCAGAGGGCCGTCAACAAGATATTCAAAAACCTAATCAGGAAAAATGTCAAAGCTTATGTTGACGATATGCTGGTAAAAAGAGTTACAAGGGCAAAGCATATCACAGATTTAACTGAAGTATTCTCAATACTGCGAAAGTATCAAATGAAGCTGAATCCGAAAAAGTGTGCCTTTGGAGTATCTTCAGGCAAATTCTTGGGCTTCATGGTATCACAAAGGGGTATTGAGGCTAACCCAGCCAAAATACAAGCTTTAATTGATATGGAAGATCCAAAAACTGTTTGGGATGTGCAGTGCTTGACGGGGAGAATAGCCGCTCTAAACCATTTCATCTCAAAATCTGGAGAGAAGTGTCTACCATTTTTCAAAGCACTCAAAGATTTGAGGGGCAGCAAGGAAGCAAATTGGAATGTGGAGTGCCAAAAAGCTTTCGATGAACTAAAGGAAACACTGGGAAAGCCACCGCTTTTATCCCGACCAGAGAAGGGAGAAATTTTACAGCTATATTTAGCAGCATCCCTTTCAGCGGTCAGCGCGGTACTCGTTCGGGAGAATGATAAGAAGCAGTGGCCAATTTATTATGTCTGCCACGTGTTACTTGATGCGGAGACACGGTATTCTCAGATTGAGAAGCAAGCTCTAGCTCTCATGACAGCAGCTAGGAAACTACGGCCATACTTTCAGGCTCACTCAATAGAGGTATTTACAACTTTCCCTCTTAGTAAAGTTTTCCATAAACTTGATTTGTCTGGAAGAATGGTGGCCTAGTCGGTTGAACTCAGTGAGTTCCAAGTAAGCTTTAAGCCCATAACGACAATCAAAGCTCAGGCGCTAGCCGATTTTGTAGTAGAAACTACTGCACCAATGGAGAACATTGATGAAGAACCCACTATACCAACCATTTGGGAGGTATATGTGGATGGTTCAAGTAATAAAGATGGAGCAGGACCAGCAATTCTCCTGAAGAGTCCAGCAGGATTTATCATTCGGTATACATTGAGATTTGCATCCAAAGCTAGCAATAATGAAGCAGAATATGAGGCCCTGATAGCTGGACTTAGGTTGTCTAAAGCATTGGCAATAGTAGACGTAACTATTTATAGTGACTCTCAGCTTATCGTCAACCAAGTTCAGGGGGAATATGGTATTAAAGAACCTCACTTGCAGAAATAACAAGAGATTGTGCAAGCATTTCAGAAATAATTCAGGAATTTGAAGGTATGTCAGATTCCGAGGACAGAAAACACAGTGGCAGATGAGCTATCTCGATTAGCCAATGCCAAAGAGAAAAATTTAGACCCGTCGATCTACATTGAAGAGATAACATTTCCAAGTTAACATGAGAAAGAAATTTCTTATATTGAAGTAGAGCATTGCTGGATGGATCCCATAGTTGAATATCTGAGAGATGATAAACTACCGGAGGATCCAAAAGAGGCGAGATTGGTCAAAGTACGATCGGCAAGATTCATTATGCAAAACGGAAGGTTGTACAAAAGATCTTATTCTGGACCCCTTTTGAGATGTTTAGGTCTCGAAGGAGCGGAGTCGGCTCTGGCCGTGGTACATGAGGGAATTTGTGGAGCTCACATGGGTGGACAAGCCCTAGCACACAAGATTCTGAGACTTGGGTTATATTGGCCTAAGATCCAATAGGCTGCTATGGAGTATGTTCGTCGATGTACTAATTGTCAAATCGATGCTACTGTATCAAAACGCCCAGCAGAAACCATGACGTCAATTCTAGATCCCATCCCTTTTGCGATGTGGGGAATTGATATTATGGAAAAACTCACCATGGCGTCAGGCGGACGAGAATATCTGATAGTAGCAATCGACTACTTCACTAAATGGGTTGAGGCCAGCGCCCTGGCAACAATCACTGAAAGAAAAGTGGAGAAGTTTGTGCTTGAGTCAGTCATATATCGCTTTGGGATGCCAAAGATAATCATCACTGACCATGGCACTCAATTCAACTGTCCACAAAATGAGCAATTCTGTGGAACTTACATGATCGAGCATCCTATGTCATCAGTGGCATACCCCCAGAGCAATGGACAAGTAGAGGTTACTAACCGAATGCTGCTTGAGGGAATAAAGAGAAGACTTGAGGCCGATAAAGCCTTATGGGTCGAAGAACTGCATAATGTACTGTGGGCTTACCAAACTACAATTCAAACACCCACAGGGGAAACTCCTTTCAAGTTGGCTTATGGATCTGAAGCATTGGCACTTGTGGAAGTAATGGCAAGAACATTGCGGGACAGAGAGTTCGAGGAAAAAGCGAACGAGCAAGGACTGCTTGATAGTCTTGATTTGTTGGATGAAGTTCGTGCAAAAGCAATAGCATGAATTCAACATTATCAACGAAGAATAGCGTCACATTACAATACTCGAGTAAAGAATCATCGGTATTTAGTAGGAGATTTGGTGTTGAGAAATACCTTAGCTTCAGATCAACACCATCAAAGAAAATTGGACCCTTCCTAGGAAGGACCCTATATGGTTGTAAAACCAGTCAGTTCGGGAGTTTACAAGCTGAAGAACATGACAACCCAGAAAGAGTTGGATCGTTCGTGGAATGCCAGGCATCTAAATTTTTTTTATCCTTGATGATTTCAATTTTGTTCGTGATGTAACAAATTTCAACTCAATCAATGCAATTATTGGTTTTCAACAACTATCTTTTGATTGGGGGGCATCATACACCACACTCAAGAACAGATCCAGCCACGAGGCATCGGATGAAAATCCAAGTGAGTTCCTTTTCACGCTTATTGTATTTTTTCGGAAGTTCTTAAGTCAAGGCATCAGATGAAAGTTCGAGTGAGTTCATTCCACAAGGCATCGGTTTAACAACCGAGTGAGTTCCTCCTTAGACTTATTGAAATTCCGAAATGTCTCTAAGTAGAGCCATCGGTTTAAAACCCGAGTGAGTTCCTTCCACAAGGCATCGGTTTAACAACCGAGTGAGTTCCTTCTTAGACTTATTGAATTTCTCCGGAAATCCTTAAGTAAAGGCATCGGTTTTTTTGTGACTAAAAGTATCCATCTCCGGTTTATACCGGTTTAGTCAGCTTGACCAGATTCGATCAATGAGATGGAATGGTTCATGGACCCAACTGAAGGAATAAAGGAGAGATGATCAGCACCATCCAAAAGGAAGCAATGATCCGACGGTCATGATTGAAAAAGTATTACTAGCGGGAAGACTCACATAAAAGAAAGAGGGGTCATTCGAGAAAAGTAAGTCTCTCGGAATACAGACATTACATCAGAACTTGATTTACTCCATTGAAATAGCTCTGAAGCTCCTTCGGAGCTCAAGAGAACTTTCTCCACAAGTCTGACTAGATCGTCGGAGACGCGACGCCGATCAAGACGATCGGCTCCGTCTCTAACCAGTGTTTCTCATTTTTTCAGTGATCGAGAGATTGACGAAAGGATCAAACCAGCCAGATCAACTGAGATCTGAGGAGTTCGGTGCGAAGGAGACGGTTCAAAGCGATCGGCAAAATTAGCACCAACATTTTGCCGCCGTCTGTGGGAAGAACAGTAACTGGAACAAGTTCAAAGTAGAGGCTATGGCTCAATCACCTGAGCAGGAGGAAGGATTACTGATAGAAATGGCAGAAACAAGCCAGAGGGAACCGAGAAGAGTAAATCCAAAAAGGAGAACAAGAGAAGTGGTTTCGATACCACAAATTCCAACGATGCAGACTCGACAAAGGCAGAGGATGACTGAAGATCGCTCGCCTCATCCTACTGAGATATTCGAAAGACAAGAGAAACAACTAGCAGACATGTTGGCGGCATCTCATCTGGAGCTGGATCCGAATCAAATTACTGAACGATTTGAAAGTATGCGACATCAAATCCTGGAGACTCAAAATCTGATGAGGACATTCACCAAGCAAATTGGAATTCATCCGGAAGGAAGAGTTCCGATCTCGCCAGCTAGAAGATCTCGAACTCTTTCCCAAGTTGAGGCAATCTTTGTTCCAAATTCTCAGATTTAGAAGTCAGGAGGAAGCCAAAGAAGATCAATTCTTAAAGAAGAATCAGGAGAAAGTGCAGATCCGAATTATATTCCTCTGGAATTTGAAGATCGAGGATCATCCGAGGATGAATGATTGAGTCATATTCAAAGTAAAAAGAGTAGAAGTGTTGGAGATCTGGGAGATAAAAATGAAATAAGAAGATCGGAAGGTAGCAGATCTGAAGTTCATGGATTGGAAATCAGTAAAAGATTTAGTATCTTGGACGATCAAATTCAGCGACTGGCGAACAAGGATGGTGGAGAAAAAGTTGAGGAAGTGATGAATCAAAATCCATTTGCTAAAGATATTATGTCAGCACCATTGCCGCGCAATTTTAAACTTCTGACATTTATGATGTATGATGGAAGCACGGATCCGATGGAACATCTTGCTCAGTTCAATTCTGTTATGATGCTGGCAGGTAATTCCGATGTTTTAAAGTGTTGATCCTTTCCATCCCCGTTGAAAGGATCTGCAACAACTTGGTTCTTCAGTTTACTACCAGATTCTATTAAAGATTTTAAAAATTTGACAAAAATATTTTTGTTGAGATTCCAGATTAGTATGAAGAGTAGTAAGACTGTTGATAATTTGGCTGCAATTCGCCAAAAATCAGGGGAATCAGTTCGAAGTTATATGAAGAGGTTCAATCAAGAATCAATTCAGATTAAGAACTTGAATGAAGCAGTGGCGTATGATGCTATGTTTAGAGGTCTGACGGATGAGCATTTATTAGATTTTCTGATCATGAACAAGCCGGCAAATATTTCAGAGTTGACGACTCGCTATATCCAGTATGCAAATATGAAAGACATTCTTCAGGCGAGAAAAGAAACTGATGGCAATGGAGGTAAAAAGGAAAGAGGATGGAGTCATGAGATCTGATCAGAGGGATCAGAGAGATCGGAGGAATAGCAGAAATTTTTCAAGAAATGGTCCTGATCGTCAATTCAGAAGGTATATTCCAAGACCATTCCAGAAAAATGATACTCCTCTCAATACTAGAAGGTCGGAAATTCTGATGCGAATTCAACATCAGGGAATTATGAAGTGGCCATTACCAATGATAGCAAAGGCAGATGAGAGGAATCCGAATAGATTTTGTAGATATCACAGGGATCATGGTCATGATACTGATGATTGCAGAATTTTGAAAAATGAAATTGAACGATTAATCAGTCAGGGAATATTGGATCAATTTGTTCAAAGGACAAACGGAGGTAACAGAAGGAATGTTGCTGATCAGTCAAGAAGATGGAATAACCAAACACCAGCAAGGGAAGATCGGCCGAAGGGAGATTTTCAATATAACTCTCCAGATGAAGATGCTAAACAACAGGAAAATCAGCAAGTTCAACAGAAGCACTCTCTTGTCATGACCATCTTGGGGAGTTTAGATTTGAATTCAATTTCAAAGTCTAAGGCACATGCCAGGTATGTAAGTGCTGTTGAATCTCATGTTATTTCTTGAAGAATCAAAATGATGAAGGAGATAGTTTTCACAGAGGAGGAGATGGAAGGAATTCAAGAACCACATGATGATGCCATTGTGGTAGTCATTGAGGTGGCAAACATGGATATTCACAGGGTTCTAGTCCATACGGGGTCTTCTGTAGACATAATGTCTTATGAAGCTTTTCAGTGATTGAAGTTGGATACAGTCAAGATAAAGCCTTGCAATACAAGACTATTTGGATTTTTTGGAGAATCTACTTCTGTAGAAGGAACTGTGGAGTTAACAATAACATTGGGAACACATCCACAAACAGTAACTACGGTTACTAAATTCTTGTTGATAAGAAGTTTGTCGGCATACAATATAATTTTGGGAAGACCAACGTTGAATGCTATTGGGGCAGTAGTTTCGACAAGACATTTGAAGGTCAAATTCCCAACTGAAGGAGGTATTGGAGAATGCAAATCTGATCAGAAAACTTTGATGAAAAGCTATATAAACTTTTTGAAAGATTCGAAGACACAATGTAAGGCACTTGCTCTTACTGTGGAAGTCATGGATAACAGGGATGAAGAAAAAATTCAAAGAGGTGAACTAGTAGAAAAGTTGGAGAAAATTTGTTTTGGTTTGGAAAATCCAGAGAAAGGAACCATGATTGGAGCTAATCAGAGCAATCAGGACAAAGACCGATTAAAAGAATTTCTTCAAGAAACGCAGATGTTTTCACTTGGTCAGCATAAGATATGCCAGGTTTAAGCAGAGAAGTGGCGGAACATTGTCTCTGGATAGATAAATCTATCAAGCCAGTGAAACAGAGGCGAAGGAATTTCTCATCAGAAAAGCATGATGCAATTAAAGTTGAAGTGGACAAGCTCAGAAAATCTAAGTTTATTGAGCAAATTGAATGTCCTAAATGGCTGGAAAATGTGGTAATGGTGAAGAAGCATAATGGAAAATGGCGAATGTGTGTAGATTATACTGATTTGAACAAGGCATGTCCCAAGGATTGCTATCCTTTGCCACGAATTGATTAGTCGATCGATGCTACATCAGGTCAGCAAATGTTAAGCTTTATGGATGCTTATTCTGGTTATAATCAAATTCTTATGAAAAAGGAGGACCAACCCCACATAGCATTCATGACGAATCGGGAAAACTATTGTTATAAGGTTATGCCTTTCGGATTAAAAAATGCTGGTGCAACATATCAAAGGGCAATGAATAAGTTGTTTGTTGATCAGATTGGAAGGAATATGGAGGTTTATGTGGATGATCTTCTCGTAAAAAGTCAATTCAGATCTGATCATCTCACTGATCTAAGGGTGTACTTTGATGTACTCAGAAGGAATGGAATGAGACTCAATCCTGAAAAGTGTGCATTTGGAGTTTCATCTGGTAAATTCCTTGGTTATATGGTTCAACAGAGGGGTATTGAGGCAAATCCAGAGAAAATCAGGGCCATCTTGAATATGACGGCACCCAGCAGTATAAAGGAAATTCAAAGTTTAACAGGAAGAGTTGCGGCATTAAGCAGATTTATATCAAAATCAGGAAATAAATGCGCACCATTCTTCAAGGCTTTGAAAAATCTAAATGCACTCAACGAATTAAATAGTCAGAGGATTGTCATTTGAAGAGCTAAAAAGGAGGCTGACCAGTCCACCAGTTCTATCTCGACCAAAGCCAGGAGAGATCTTGCAGATATATTTATCTTCTTTGAAGGTAGCAGTAAGCGCAGTATTAATTTGGGAAGAAGGTACTGTCCAAAGTCCTATCTACTTTGTAAGTCAAACATTGTTAGATGCAGAATCTAGATATCCGGAATTTGAAAAACAGGCTTTAGCTTTAATAATAGCAGTCAGGAAGCTTAAACCTTATTTTCAGGCTCATCCAATTATTGTTCTTACTAACTGACCTTTAAAGAAAATACTGCATAAGCCTGATCTAGCGGGGAGAATGGTATCATGGGCAGTAGAGCTAATAGAACATGATATTGATTATAAGCCCAGAACTGCGATAAAGGCACAGGTTTTGGCTGATTTTATTGCTGAGAGTATTTCATCACCGGAGGAGGAAAAAGATTCCAAAGAGGTGTCTTCTGGGTGGAGTCTACATGTAGATGGGTCAAGCCTTTCTCAGGGATCAGGAGCAGCGGTGATTTTACAAAGTCCGTTCGGATTTGTAATTCAGAATGCACTCCGATTTAATTTTCACGCTTCAAACAATGAAGCAGAATATGAAGGTCTTATTGCAAGTTTGCGACTGGCTAAATCCCTCTGTGTACAGAGCATTGAAGTAAAAAGTAATTCCGAGCTGGTGGTCAGTCAAGTTACAGGAGCGTATGATGCGAAGGATGATCGGATGGTCAGTTATCTTAAGAAGGTATGGCAATGTAAGGAGTGGTTTTCACAATTCTCAATCAAGAGGATATCCCGAAATCAAAATAATGAAGCAGATTCTCAGGCAAAGTTGGCATCTGCGAAATCTAATTCTATACCACAAGCTATATATATTGAGGAGCTAGATATCCCAGCATATTCAGATCTAGAGATAATGGAAATTGATGCAGAAATTTGTTGGATGGATCCTATTCTACAGTATCTTAAAGATGGTATTCTTCCTGAAGATAGGGAAAGGGCCAGAACTGTGAAAAAAAGGGCTGCTAGGTTTATTCTAAAGAATGAGTTGTTATATAAAAGAATAGTTTCTAGGCCACTTTTGAAATGTTTGGGACCATCTGATGCACGATATGCTTTGTCAGAGGTCCATGAAGGAATCTGTGGAAGTCACTTAGGTGGAAGTCACTTAGGTGGAAGGCTTTGGCTTATAATGTTCTAAGACAAGGATTTTATTGGCCAAGAAATCAATTTGAATCAATTGAGTATGTAAGGAGATGTCATCAATGTCAGATTCATGCACCAATTCAGAGCCAGCCAGTAGAACAACTAACATCAATTCTTAATCCCCTTCCATTTGCTATGTGGGGTATGGATTTGTTAGGGCCATTTCCTATTACAACTGGAGGGAAAAAGTTCGTGGTGGCCCCAATTGATTATTTCACGAAGTGGGTAGAAGCAGAAGCCTTGGACACGACAACCACGAATCAAATCGAGAAGTTCTTTAGAAATCATGTCATATTCAGATTTGGCCTACCAAAGATTCTACTGACTGATCACGGACCACAATTTGACAATGAAAGAATCAAGGAATTTTGTGCAGATTATCATATTGAATGCAAGCACTCATCTGCGGCATATCCTCAATGCAATGGTCAAATTGAGGTAACCAACAGAACACTTTTGCAAGGAATAAAAAGGAGACTGGATGAGGCACATAGCTTGTGGATCGATGAACTACCTCGTGTACTATGGGCGTATAGGACTACAGTCAGGACACCAACAGGAGAAACACCTTTCAGACTGGCATATGGGTCTGAGGCATTGGTTCCAGTGAAGGTTATGGTGGGATCAAACAGATATGAAGGATTTGATCCAGTAGCTAATGAAGAAGGGTTGAGGGCAAATCTTGAATTCTTAGATGAAGTCAGAGAAAAAGCCTTATACCGCAATATAGAATATCAAAGGAGAACAACGGCGTACTACAATGCTCGAGTCAGACCTAAATCTTTTAGAGTGGGAGATTTGGTTTTGAGAAAGAAGTCGGCATCAAATTCAAGAAATTGTGGAAAGCTTTCTGCAAACTGGGAAGGGCCATATGTGGTAACAAAAACGTGAAGCAGAAACACATATTGGCTAAAGGATGCTCATGGGAGTTGTTTGAAACGACCGTGGAATGTAATTCACCTCAAGAAATATTATCAATAGAAAGGAGGCGGGATTTTCTGGTATTCATGAAGAAATCATCTTATTAATCGTAGTCATCAAAAGTTTCTTCTTCATTTAGTCCCAATGATATTTTTGCGAACCAGTTATCTGATCATGCCTTTCAATGCTGATCCAGGGTCATTCCTTCCGAGGGTTATCCCGACTTTCCAAAGTCAGGCTCAAGTGGCCAGCCTTTCGAGGTCTGATCATGCCTTTCAACGCTGATCCAGGGTCATTCCTTCCAAGGGTGATCCCAACTTTCCGAAGTCAGGCTCAAGTAGCCAGCCATCCGAGGCCTGATTATGCTTGTCACATCCTCCCCAGCCGGTATCCTAACGGCATATCTTAGAGTGTGATCCACAGCCCTGAAGATCAAGTATCGAGGAAGTCATCCTCCCACATATACAATAACATAATCATAAAATCAAGGTTTAATATTATAAACAAAGGTTCAAATCAATAAATGAATAAACAATATAATCAGAGTGCGGAATATGATACCAGATATCCTACGATATCAAAAGAAGTAAAGTGAAGCGGAAACTCACTCCACGAATACAGCGGAACGCAGTATGTAAGTCAAAAAGGAAATACAACTGGAATAATAGTACTAAGAAATAAACTAAACTCAAGAGTCTTCTATCCTATAGATGACGTCTTCAAAGTAGTAGACTTCATCAATCCAACAGAGATGTTCTAACTCCACGTTGCCTTTAATCGTGGTACGCAGCTTGATCAATTGTGGGATCATCAGAGTAATCTTGATCGTCGCCCGTACCTTGCGTGTAGTACGCTTCATCGGCTTGTGCTTCACCGTACTGTTCGTCATAGTGTTCAGTACCTGTATAAGAGTCTAACAAGAGATTGTACAAAAAGGAATGAGTTTCGAAGAAACTCAGTAAGGTAGTTAATCCATAACAACATAAATAACATGTGGCAAAACAAAACAATATGCAATGCAATATGAAACAGATAAAGCATGTATGCATCTAAACTCTATGTATGCTGGTCTCTATGGCAGACATGCTTTAAGTCATAGCACCGTACTTCTTTGGGTAGGTCACGCATACGGCTCCAGTTGGTAGTGGGTGTAAAACCCAGCCCTAACCTTGACCCGGAAACCTTGTTATTTGTAAGTCCAGTGACCCGAAGTAAAGTAAGAAGTCAGCTTTGGGCCATCCCAGTGGAGGACTTGGTGTCTGGCTTTGAATCCATGAGAGTTGATGATGAAGTTCTATTTATGGAAACTGAATCTTGATGAAGATCGGATTAGTTGATGGACTTGGAGTGCTCTCTATCATGGTTTGAAGGCATTTCTACCTATTAGGTAAGTCACTTGATATGTGTGCAAAACCCCTTTAGGATTGGATTTGATCTGGGTCTTCAATTCCCTGTTTTGGAATTGCTGTCTGCATTGGTCGACTGATTGGTCGACTGGACCAGTCGACCAATCCACTCGACCAATGGGTGCTGTCTTTGGCAATTAGGTCTTGCTTGCTCTATTTATGTCCAATCTCGAGTCTACTTCGTATTTGCTGCCTCCAAACTCTTTGGAACGAACCAAAGACCTCTGCAAGTCATCTCCCTTGCATCCTTGGTGATTTTCTTGACGGATCTTCGTCAAAACTCTTCCTTTTGCATCAAAGGTATGTCTACACTCTCTTCTTCTCCTCCATCTCTGTTTTTCTTTCCTTTTTGAGTTGAGACAGTAGAGGAGATGCTGCATTCTCTGTTGCAAACATCTCTGGACTTGTCTCTCATGATCATCCTAAGGATTAATGGCTAAAACAATGATCTTAACCATGATCATTGCAAGCTTTTGAAGGAATCGTGATCAAACCATGATCTAGTCTTTGTTTAACTTCTGATTTGAATTCTGATCTCCTTGGATCTTCTATATTGATCATGTTAGTAGTCAATTGCTGTGTTTTCTTTTCATGATCCATGATCTATCAATCTCTAGTTGTTTCTCTTCTACCATACCATGTTTTCTTCATGAATCATGATAGTTACATATATGGTAGGTTTTGTTTCCTTATTTAGATTTATGCTTTTAAGCCTATTTCCTTGAAGATCTAAGTATGCTTTTCATGATACCTTTACCCGAATCAATGATTCATTCTCCTATTGTTCTTGTCTTTGATTTCTATCTTGAATTCTTCAAGATCCATGGTTGATCTAATTATGGTAACTTTTTGTTTCCTAATTTGGATCTTGATGGCTTGATTCGATTACTGTTTTGAGGTCCCCTATATGTTAGGATACTACTGATGTAGTTTACCCCTTGATTAGTACCCTTTTGAACCACCAAATTCGGATTTTATATCTTAAAACTCTGATTTTTAGGCTACTGTCTGCATTGGTCGTGATTGATTGGTCGTTGGACCGATCGAACAATCCACTCGACCAATGAGTACAGCAACTCCAGAATTGGTCTGTGTTGGATGTTTTGGTATCTTTTCTGTTAGGGATCTTTCCTAATATGTTGTATACACTTGTTTAGGACCTTCTTCTCAAGTTTGCCAAGATCTTACTTGATTTCTTAGGATTCCTTTGCGAGTTATAAAAGGTAAGGATGGTTACTTCTTTAACAACATAGATAGCATGAATCTAGTTTCTATATTTGAATATCATTGATTTGTTTCCTTAATTGGATTCTTACAATGATATATTACTGTTGCATAATCTTGATAACAGTAGCATTACTTATTCATATTGAATTGACTCATGTATGATTTACTTATCAATTATATACAAAGTGATTGTAATTATTGATTTCTTTCCATATATGAAGTTACCATATATGTGATGATATGAATTGATGCATGTGTATGCTTAAGTATGGTTTGGAAAGGAGAGATGTGCTTTTGACACTTCTGTCCTTGGACTACTACTGGAATATTATGGGATGTTTCCGGAGATGCCCTCTGGACACCTTCCTAAACTGTTGGATGACATATCTAGGACTGTCTAGTAGTGTTTGGCTAGGATGTCCCGTTATGTCAGACCCTAATCGGAGGGGTATTGAGACCGAACGACCCGTGGTAGCAATGGGGATTCATGGGCGGTAACCAACCCGTGAGAGGACAGGAATCACATTGTGGGGGCCATTTATTGGTAGGGTTGCATATGGATAGACTTGGGCTCACGGGCGCTCAAGACCGGTAGCCAACCCGTGAGAGGACGTGAGAGCTTCCCGTTTACCATATGTGGATGATCAATAGGGTTGATGAGTCCGTAGTCAGGGACTATGAGGACTCTAGTGTGAAGGATACCGGAAAGGATCGTCGGGGACGAGGAATGGACGATATCTGGATCGACTTGATGTAACTAAGTAGAAGACTTGCATTTGGCTAGGCTTAACCCTGACATGCGCCGGTACTTAGACCAATGGTGATGTGAGAGAGTGGTGACCTATACCCCCAGCCATGGAATGTCCCGAGGGATGTCGGACCCATTAGCAACTGATGATGAGTGATTGAGACCTTCCTAAAGAAGTACGGTGCTATGACTTAAAGCATGTCTGCCAATAGAGACCAGCATATGTAGAGTTAGATTCATACATTCATTGTTTGTTTCATACCATATTGCATTTATGTTTGTTCTGAAATCCTGCCATTTATGTTATTATGGATTAAGCGCCTTTCTTGAGTTTCTTTGAAACTCATTCCTTTATTGTACAATGTTTGTTAGACTATTCTGCAGTCTTGAATATTATGACGGCCCCTATGAAGAAGCGCAAGGAGAAGAGGCATATCTCCAGGAAGGTGATTGCGGTTACAACAATTACACTGAAGATCCCGCGATTGGTTATGCTCCGTACGATGCTTAGTCCGACCATTGAGTGGAAGCGCCCTTGTGCTGTTTATGAGATTTATACTTATAGGGATGTTGTCTATAAAGTTGAGAACAATTTAGTTACCCATTGTACCTGCTACTGGGATTAGATTTTGTCTTGCTTATTCTCTTTTAGAACTACTTTTCCGCTGGTTGTAGAGTGGGATTTTGCCTCACTTTACTTATCTGTCTTAGACACTGACTATATCTAGTACTCTGATTTATATATGATTCATTCTTTCCTTATTTGGATCTATGGTTTATCTTCCGCACTTTTATTATTATTGTTCATGATTATGTTATTGTTTATGTGGGAGGTTGATTACTCGATACCTAATCTTCGGGCTGTGGATCACACTCTCGGGTATGCCAGATAGGGTACCGGCTGGGAGGATGTGACAGATTGGTATCTCTACAGTGACAAGATTGCCATTTTCATGGATCATAAGAGTTTGAAATACTTCTTCACCCAAAAGGAGTTGAACATGAGACAAAGGAGATGGTTGGAACTAGTCTCCGATTATGATTGTGATATTCAGTATCACCCTGGGAAGGCAAACGTTGTTGCTTGATGCTCTTAGTAGGAAGAACCAGGAAGAAGACTTTGGATTTGAATGCTTTGAGTTTACCATTGTGGTCTTCTATTGAGAGTTTTGATTTGGAAATTGTCCCTGAGAATTCTGATTTTATTCTTTCTGCCATGACGGCAAGATCTGGTCTTAGAGATAAGATTGTTGCTCTGCAGAGTTCCGATCAAGAGCTTTTGATCAAAGTTGAGAATATTTCTTCGAATCCTAAGTCGGACCCCGACTTTGGCATATCCATGGATGGTGCTTTATTGTTTAGAGGAAGGCGTGCGTGCACATAAGCAAAAGAAATTAAGAAAGAAATATTGAAGGAAGCACACTAGTCGGTCTTTACTATACACCGGGAAGCACCAAGATGTACAAGGACTTGAAGGAACATTTTTGGTGGATTGGTCTGAAGGATGATGTTGATGATTTTGTTGCCAAGTGTGAGACTTGCCAACGTGTGAAACCCCCATCTGGATTACTTCAACCTCTTCCTATTCCTAGTTGGAAGTGGGAGGATATCTCTATGGACTTTGTGACTAGCTTGCCTCGGAAAAGTAAAGGCAATGACACTGTGTGGGTGATTGTTGATAGGTTGACCAAATCAGCCCACTTCATTCCTATGAAGATCACTCATACTGCGGATAAGCTAGCAAGGCTTTACGTGGATAATGTGGTTCGCCTGCATGGTGTGCCATTGAGTATTGTTTCTGATCGTGATCCTAGGTTCACCTCAAGGTTTTGGAATAGTTTGCAGAAGGCCTTGGGAACCCAATTGAACTTGAGTACAGCTCATCATCCACGGTCGATGGACAATGCGAGCGGACAATTCGGACATTGGAAGACATGCTCGGATCTTGTGTGGTGAATATGGGTGGTAATTGGGATGAACATCTAGCTTTGGTTGAGTTTGCCTATAACAACAGTTATCAAGCAACAATAGGCATGGCTCCATTCAAGGCTTTGTATGGCAGTTGTGAAACCCAGCCCTAACCTTGACCCGGAAACCTTGTTGTTTGTAGGTCCGATGACCCGAAGTAAAGTAAGAAGTCAGCTTTGGGCCATCCCAGTAGAGGACTTGGTGTACGGCTTTGAATCCATGAAAGTTGATGATGAGGTTCTATTTATGGAAACTGAATCCTGATGAAGATGTAATTAGTTGATGGACTTGGAGTGCTCTCTATCTTGGTTTGAAGGCATTTCTACCTATTAGGTAAGTCACTTGGCTTGTGTGCAAAACCCCTTTAGGTTTGGATTTGATCTGGACCTTCAATTCCCTGTTTTGGCCTTCTTGTCGGCATTGGTCGATTGATTGGTCGGCCCAGGCCGATCGACCAATCCACTCGACCAATGAGTCTTGTCTTTGGCAATTAGGTTGATTCTTGCTCTATTTAAGTCCAACCTCGAGTCCACTTCGTATTTGCTGCCTCCAAACCCTGCGGAGCAGACCAAAGACCTCTGCAAGTCATCTCTCTTGCATCCTTGGTGTTTTCTTGACGGATCTTCGTCGGAACTCTTCTTTTTGCATCAAAAGGTATGTCTACTCTCTCTTCTTCTCCTCCATCTTTGTTTTTCTTTCCTTTTTGAGTTGAGACAGTAGAAGAGATGCTGCATCCTCTGTTGCAAACATCTCTGAACATGTTCTCATGATCATCCTAAGGATTTAAGGCTAGAACAATGATCTTAACCATGATCATTGCAAGCTTTTGAAGGATTCATGATCAAACCATGATTTAATCTCTGTTAATCTTCTAATCTGAATTCCGATCTCTTTGGATCTTCTTCCATTGATCATGTTAGTGGTTAATGGTTGTGTTTTTCTTTCCATGATCCATAATCCATAGAATTCTAGTTGTTCTCTTCTACCTTACTATGTGTTCTTCATGATGCATGATAGTTACATATATGGTAGGTTTTATTTCCTTATTTAGATTTATGCTTCTAAGCCTTATTCCATGAAGACCTATGCATGTTTTCATGTTTTCATTACCGAAAGCAATGATCCATCCTCCTATAGTTCTTGTCCTTGTTTTCTATTTCAAATTCATCAAGATCCATGTTTGAGTTAATTATGGTAACTTTTTGTTTCCTAATTTGGATCTTGATACCTTGATTTGATTAGTGTTTTGAGGTCCCCTATATGCTAGAATACTACTGATGTAGTCTACCCCTTGATTAGTACCCTTTTGAACCACCAAATTCGGATTTCATATCTTAAAACTCCGATTTTATAGGCTCTGTCTGCATTGGTCGGTGATTGGTCGTTGGACCACTCGACCAATCCACTCGACCAATGAGTACGGCAACTCGAGAATTGGTGCATTTCGGATGTTTTGATATATTTTCTGTTAGGGATCTTTCCTAATATGTTGTATATACTTGTTTAGGACCTTCTTCTCAAGTTTGCCAAGATCTTACTTGATTTCTTAGGATCCTTTTGCGAGTTATAAAAGGTAAGGATGGTTATTTCCTTAATTACATAGATAGCATGAATCTAGTTTCTATATTTGAATATCATGAATATGTTTCCTAAATTAGATTCTTACAATGATATACTACTGTTGCATAACTTTGATTACGGTAGCATTACTTATTCATATTGAATTGATTCATGTATGATTTACTTACCAATGTTATACAAGTGATTGTAATACTGATTTCTTTCCATATATGTAGTTACCATATATGTGATGATATGAATTGATGCATGTGTATGCTTACGTATGGTTTGGAAAGGAGAGGTGTCCTTTCGACACTTCTGTCCTTGGACTACTACGGGAATATTATGGGATGTTTCCGGAGATGCCCTCTGGACACCTTCCTAAACTGTTGGATGACATATCTAGGATTGTCTAGTAGTGTTTGGCTAGGATGTCTGTTATGTCGGACCCTAATCGGAGGGGTATTGAGACCGAACGACCCGTGGTAGCAATGGGGATTCATGGGCGCTCAAGACCGGTAACCAACCCGTGAGAGGACGGGAATCACATTGTGGGGGCCATTTATTGGTAGGGTTGCATATGGTTAGACTTGGGCTCACGGGCGCTTAAGACCGGTAACCAACCCGTGAGAGGACGTGAGAGCTTCCCGTTTACCATATGTGGATGATCAATAGGGTTGATGAGTCCGTAGTCCGAGTTGGTCGGTGCCATAGGATACGCTGACTCTAGTGTGAAGGATACCGGAAAGGATCGTCGGGGGACGAGGAATGGAAGTATCTGGATCGACTTGATGTAACCAAGTAGAAGACTTGCATTTGGCTAGGTTTTACCACGACATGCGCCGTACTTATACCAAATGGTTGTGAGAGAGTGTGTTGACTTAACCCCCTGCCAAGGTTTGTCTGAGGGATGAAGGACCCATTACCAATCGGCTGCTCAAGACCGGTGAAATGATCCGTGAGAGAATCCAAGATATCTTAAATGGTTGAGGATGTGAGTGGACTTTCCTAAAGAAGTACGGTGCTATGACTTAAAGCATGTCTGCCAATAGAGACCAGCATCCATAGAGTTAGATTCATTCATTCATTGTTTGTCTCATATCATATTGCATTTATGTTTGTTACGGAATCTGCCATTTATGTTATTATGGATTTTAAGCGCCTTCTTGAGTTTCTTTGAAACTCATTCCTTTATTGTACAATGTTGTTAGACTATCCTGCAGTCTTGAGTATTATGACGGTCCCTATGAAGAAGCGCAAGGCGAAGAGACATATCTCCGGGGAAGGTGATTGCGGTTACCACAATTACTACGAAGATCCCAGCGAGTGGTTATGCTCCGTACGATGCTTAGTCCGACCATTGAGTGGAAGCGTCCTTGTGCTATTTATGAGATCTATACATACAAGGATGTCGTCTATAAAGTGGAGAATAATTTAGTTACCCAATGTACTTGCTTTGGGATTAGATTTTGTCTAGTTTATTCTTTAGAGCTACTTTTCACTTTGGATGTAAAGTGGGATTTTTGCTTCACTTTACTTATCTGTTTGATACTACGATTATATCTATTATTCGATTCGTTTATGATTCATTCTTTCTTTTGGATCTATGATTTATCTTCCGCACTCTTGTTATGATTGTTCATGATTATGTTATTGTTTATGTGGGAGGTTGATCACTCGATACCGATCTTCGGGCTGTGGATCACACTCTCGGGTATGCCGGATAGGGTACCGGCTGGGAGGGCGTAATGATTGGTATCGAGCCCAAGGTTCGAGGAGATCCTAACCACAAAAGACAACAACTGAACATTCTGAGTCATTGATCCGGAATGACTCTTCTACTCTTAGAAGTGAATAATAGAACACTTGAATTAGAAACTTGACCTTTGAGGCATAAGAACATTTACGAATAACATACCATAATTATACTTGAACAAATGACACTAATGCAAGGAAAAGAAAAGTGCATAACATACAATAATTAAAGAGAAACAAAATGAACTTCATTAATTTCAAAAGTTTTTACAATGATTACATCTGAAATGCATAAATGGAAAATCCTAAAGTACGAGTCTATCTAGGTGATCTACTACGATCTCTGTATGCTCCTGAACTCCTCTGCTAGGCTGAGTCACGATGCTCTATCCTATCTGTCGTGACTCCATCCTCTCGTACATCTGCTCTGTCGACCTCCATCCTCTCTAGCATGGAAGTCATCGATCTCATCTGTGCACCAAGATTTGAAGTCTCCGGAACCGCATGTGAAGGGCCGCACTGCCTCGAAGTGTGATGAAGGAAACTCGTGATGCACGAGGCTCGGCCTCGCGCATATCTGTATCATCTCCGGCCTGATCATCACTATCGGGACCGATATCCTCTCCTCCATCCTCGATCCCTGATCCTCATCCTACGATTCATCATCATCCTCACCCTCCGGACCGGGAGATCTCTCTAGCGATGTAGTCTCATCGTCGAATGGTCCGAGTCCCAATGGGGTATCCCTGTGATCTAGTGTCCATCGGTGTGTCCTCGAAACTCACCCCGAAATGCCTGAAGATCAAAGTCAGAAGCCTCCCATAGCAAAGGTTCCGCATGCTAGGCCGCAGAACTAAGTCCAGCATGACCTGCTGAATGATGTAGGAGAGATCGATCTCGAAGCCCATGTAGATGCGGTAGATGACCAAGGCCTCCATCATTGTGACCCGATGGTGATGTCCGGCTTTCGGCATGATGTTTCGGCCGACTATGCGACCGATAATACGTGCAGAACCCGTCATCCGTCCGCTAGTCCACGGTGTGAAGCATCGACGGCTATCCCATAGCGTAGAGCATATCTCGCGAAGCTCGTACGGCATCGGATGGCTGTCCGGATCTGCTCCTGCGGTATCCACACACACTGCTTGTGGATAGTAAGGGACTGCAAGATCTCAGCCGGTGTCCGGGTAGAGAAGCGAATCCGAGTCCGGAGGACCACTGCTCTCCTGAGGACAAGTGCGAGTGGATGTCCCTGGCCTCGAGCCTCCTCTGTGTAAGTAAGGTTCTTTGAAGAACAACCTCACTAGCTCCGGGTATACCGGCAAATCCTCGGTGAAGAGATGAGTCCACTTGTAAAGTGTCGAACCTCTGCCGGATCCTAAAGGCTACGAGCTGGCGTAAATGAAGTAGACGCCCCATCTCGATGTTACAATAGCTGAAGTAGGCCTCGTACGGAAACTCGGCTGAGGTGTGTCAAACATGTCCGGTCTCCTAACCTCCTCTCTAGGCTCGAAAGGAACCGACCTCTGCCCCTAAGAGCACCTACGATGCGACCTCGACCTCTACCTCCTCCTCGTCCTCCCCTCTGCATGGTGTATCCGTGGAAGAGACAAGAGACATTTCCAATTAGTGCTATTTTAAGATTTGAGCCAAAAGGGTATTTTCGTAATTTTTCGGAAAATTTCAAATTTGGGGGAAATTTGATTTGAACATACTAGCATGTGCGCAATACTTGGAATTTCATGTCTATGAAGTTGTTTTGATGAAAATCGATCGAAAACTTGGATTAAAGCGAAAAATTCAGCAAGAAGGAAATTTGGGGATTTTGCAATTTAGGTCAAAATTGGATTTTTGAAAAGTTGAAATTGGTTAAATCAAATTGTATGGACCTATCTACAATGTCATCTTGAGCATGTAGCATTTGATCTCGTGCGAAAATTTCAAGCGGTTTGAGAGAAAACGAAATTTTTCTAAAGATATCGATTTCGGTATAAAACTTTGCGAGATGAGCACCAAATGTGTTAAAACTTGTTGTCTATGCATGGCATTGTGTTTAAAACCTAGGGAATATGTTTCTAAGCATTCCTAAGCATGATTTCTAGCATTGGATACAAGTAAAGCATGGTTTTATTGAAATGCAAGCATGAGAAGATGATAATGGAAGGAAGAATGAGAGATTTACCTTGTTTGTGAAGATGGTGTGTTGTGGTGTTGTTGTTGAAGCACTAAATCACCTCAAGAACACTTGTGGGAACTCTTGGAGATTTTCCTAGAGCTCTCTCACCTTTGGAAGAAGTTAGAATGAGGTTGGAATGTGGAAATGAGGCTTATAATGCGAATTTTCGCATTTTGTCTTCATTGGTCGGTGATTGGTCGTTGGGTCACTCGACCAACCACTCGACCAATGGTCACGGTGACCTCATTTGCTGTTGAATTTTTGGAAAATGTGATTTTTGCCTTATGGAATATTGTTTGATGACTATATGGATATATTTGAGCATGATTTAAGTTTTCAAATCATTTGGACTTGTGGTTTATGTTGAATCTTCGAAATTCGGTATTTTGATGTTCTCGGTTTTGCGAGAATGGTTACTCGAGAAGTGGGCGTGGTGAATCCAGTGGTCATGGAGGTGGTGAAATACCTCGGGGAGGTGGTGAAGTACCTCATGGAGGTGGTGAGATACCAAATGCTGATCGGGGTACTCATGAGATCCCTGGTGCCCCGAATGTTGGAAGTTTCAGAGATATTGCCAATATTATGGGCAATATGATGCAGCGACAAGCGGCTCGATTCAACCAGATGTTGGTGGGTTTCATGACTCTGCATAATGAGACCCGGGCTGGTGCTAATGTGAATCCTCATGCCGCAGTCCTGAATGCGGGAGGTTTAGCTGGAACTCCTCATACTCCTTTGATGGAGAGTTTTCCGAAGATGCAAGTACCCACTTTTCTTTGGAGTTACCAAGGACCCCTTGTTTCCTAACAAGTGGCTTCGTGAGTTGGAGAAGGCTTTCCGACATCTGCAATGCTCGGAAGCTCGGAAGATTTTGTTTCTTTGAGCGAAGTTGCAACAAGAAGCTGATGCATGGTGGATTTCCACTCGTCTGTTTTGGAAGGTTTGCATGCGGAGTTGTAACTTGGGAGTTATTCAAAGAGGCTTTTTGTATGAACTACTTTCCCGAGGCGGTGAAGGATGCGAA